>NW_015150942.1:647591-649673 GCF_000732505.1 Cyprinodon variegatus | reverse complement strand
AAAGTCAGAATTCTGACTTTTTTCCCATACTAAATTGAAATATAATTTTAAAATCGGTAAACATTTTTTTTTTCCCAGTGGCCCTAATCCTCTTCCGTAATGAGGAATAATGCGACTATAAGGGCTTTTTTTTGTCTTCGTATTTGCTTAGTTTGAGAGGGAATATTTTTTCCCTTTCCAACCAGAGGATTATAAATCAGGTCCAGAAAATAAGAAGCCTGTACAGAGATAAGTTCAGGCGGTCTGTATTTCCAGCTCCACAAAACGGCAATCACCCGATTAAGCAAACAGGACAAACTTGACCTCCTCCACCTCTGGTCTCAACCAATAAATAGATAAGTGGGTTATAAACACTGGTAGTGGAAACACCTCAGCTTTCACCTTTCTGTCATAACCACAGTTTTTTGCCTCGCTGTATGAAGTCTTACAGTCTTGTTATTGCATAATTTCACACCGTCTGCTTTCCAGAAATCCTTTCATTAATTGAAATACGGCTAACAATCATATCTCCATTTTAGAGTATATCAAATGTATTTATTTTCATTTATTTCATGTATGATTTGTAGGTTGCGGAAGTTCATAATACTTTACATTTTCCTGCTCAGGGAATAAAAATGACATCACACAGAGGTCAACTTATTATGGCCACTGGTTACAATGATGGACAAGGTTCAGGAATTATCTTGACGTCACACAGAGATAGTAGGATTACTGAGGAAGTAAAAAAAGAAACAAAAAAAGGTTTCCAAAACTAAAAGCTAAGGAACAAAGAGCAGGACCCAAGCCATACACTGCAAACATAAAACTGTAGAGTTTGTTAAAATCTTAAGTTATGGTCAGATGAGACTTAGATTTAGCCTTTTCCGCAAAAAAAAAAAAAAAAACTAAAAAAAACACCCCTAAGGGTTGCAGTGCTGCAGTGGGTAGCACTGCTGCCTTGCATCAAGAACGTTCCGGGTTCGATTTCTGGCCCGGGATTATTCTGCATGTAGTTTGCATGTTCTCCCTTTGCATGTGTGGGTTCTCTCCGGGTACTCCGGCTTCCTCCCGCCCTATGCCCGCTGTAAGGTTTAGTGAAGGATTAATGATGCTATGGGGAGTTATTTCCAAAGGACCTCGTAAATGTTTATAGATGGCCTGCATCTCCTCTTGACTCTTTCATTTGCATATTCAAATGTGAAGACCTCCGTCTGATTCTTTTTTTTGTTTAACTGAATCTTGGTTCAAAAACAGGATAAATCAATTCAGAAAAGGTTATCCAGAGATCTCATAAAAAAACAGATATCTCATTGCCTTTACCTTAACTGTAAAGAAAATCTTTGGGAGAACTACAGAAAAAGGAGCAAAAGAACCAACCAAGTCAGCAAAGATCCTTCATTTTTCAAAAGAATTAAATGTTATTGAAGCCTGTGTGCTGTTAGAGCTGTTCTATGGACAAAAGAGGGTTGTACAATAATTTCTTTCAAAAGCAGACTTCCAAGAATTGCACCACCAGTAACATTGTTAAAGGAGTAATCACCTACAAATCTTACTTTTTCATGTTAAAACGTGTGTTGCGTATAACCTTCTATTACCCCATTTACGCTACCCTTTAAAAAACCGAGACCGGACCGGTCCGAGCTCAGTAACTGGGATAACTTATCGTGTGTAAATGGAAAGCAAACTGAACTGAACCGAGCTAGACACAACCGGACCGCGCTAACTGCAGACCATTTCCAGTTGTGGGCTCAGCTTTTCCCTGGGTCGGTTCTCTGATAACAAGAGCGCATGAGCAGAACGCGTCATCTCCGCCTGGCTACACATCCCGATTTACACTCCATTCCAGTAGTTGGCGGTAATGCCCCTCCAGGAATTGCTTGCCAACCAACACAAAACAGAAGAAGAACAACTATAACTGTACATTTACTTTAAAGTAAATCCACGAAAGGTTGCCGTCTTCGCCTGACCCTCCGCAAACACCGAAGTACAGCAATAATAATCAAGCACAACTTTCTGAATGTGATGGGCGCCGCCATTTTGATTTGCTTGATTCCCTCCTTCTTCGTCTTTTCTTCTTGTGTTTTATGGCGGTTGGCAAACAAC
>NW_015150942.1:643444-646288 GCF_000732505.1 Cyprinodon variegatus | reverse complement strand
TTTACTTTCGCCCTCTGGGGGGAGCCTCGCTGGAAAATCAACACCGGTTGCATAGTGTACCTTTAAAAGCAAAATGGGCAAAATGAAACAGTCTTCCTCCAACAGCAGGTAACTGGACCCAAAGATTGAAAAGTCATGGAGTAACTTGTAAAAGACAAGGTACGTTCACTGCTCCAGAATAAATCCTACATAAAAGAACCAACAATATTCCTGATCAGGTAAGGGTTAAATCGGTTTTGTAGGCTAACAACAACTTTAAGCTTAGTTAGCCATCATGTTCAAGTGGAGCTCAGAGAGCTAGCTGTAAAGAGGCGCTCTGGGTCACACAACTCATTTAGTAACCAATCGATCATCAGAAGTAAGTAGGCCCTCAAATACATTATGCAGTATATTAATATGAAAAATCTATTTTATCAATCTCAAATTAAGCTAATATCCGATTGAGAAATTAGGCAGTGTTGGTTTAAATTACAAAGAATACTACATAAACAGTTTTTTCTAAGTTGCATTTTGTATTAAAGTCAACTCGATCACAAACTTACTGAAGAGCTGCTCTGGCCAGGTCATGGGGCATCAGATCTGCATACCTGTCAAAAAGGTGAAAAGTAGATTTCATTATTTAACTTACCAAGTAGTGCGGACAATAGATTTGTAGAAACCAATAATGTCCACAGACTCGAAGATGTGAACTCAGTTTGAAGAAACTCACGTGGTTCCAGACATCAGGAAAGGGGTCCGAACACCTTCTACCAGAACAATGTTCTTCAACCCAGGACGAGCCAGTGTCTTTTTGCTCTTTGTTTGAGCTGGAAAGGGAATTAAAACACAAGCTTATAAATGCAAACAGTGGTCGACACATCATTAACCATTCTTATTTATATGAAGTTATCACATTTCATGTTTTGTTAACTGCTATAGAATAGGTAGTGCCTTATAAATTAACTGCCAAATAACCCGCTAATAAGTAAATTTACACTAGTTGAAAGCAAACACTGAAAATTTCAATTAATTAAATTATTTTCATGAATTTTAAACAAATAAAATGTTTAATTAAATATGCCTTTGAGAGCAATCTGGGAAAAAACCAAATCCCCTTATTCTGTTAAATACAATTTTGCTGTTTTATACAGTAGTACACATTTTTTTTAAGAATTAACTCTATAGTTCTAATAGTAGCACTTGTTACCTTGAGCCTGGAGTTGCGTTGTTGTACTGAGAGATCGGACAACTGACAGAATAAACAAAATAGTATTAATGATGAATCATTTTATTAAACTAGAATAATTTGAAAAAATATATAAAAGAAAACATGACATATTGGCAGTGGATTTATGTTTAAGTCCAATCAAAGAGAGTATTTAGCATATCATAGGACTTTAAAAAAACAAAAACTTACGAGAGCGCACCGCCCAGGAAGGACTGACAGCGCCAGTCCGCGTTGTTTTCAGCAACATGGAGGCCATTATGATCTAGATTGAAAATAAAAACAAATATACTTTAAAGTTGAGCCAGACATTTTCAAGGAAAAAGAAACCATGACTGAAGAAATGTACATCAAAAATAAAAAAGTAAAGAGCAATGATAGTATATCACATGGGAGTGTATCATATTAATGTAGATTTCACACTTTTTCAGACACAAACTATACGGTGGCAATCCTTTTAGTGCATTTAAGATAGAAAAGATCTCTACAAATTTATGGCAGATATTTCCATGTTAGTTAGGCACTGAATTTGGAACCAGCAAATTCATAGTAAGCAGGGAGAAAAGATAAATGGACAGTAACAGGAGAACAGATGTATGGACAGATGCATGAAGAAAACTGATGGGATAATAGAGAACGGATGGAACCTTTAAAGGGTTAGGGTTAACCCTAACCTTTAAAGAATGGGATAAAGAACAGCTTAAAATGATTTAAACAGTTATGTAATATGCTTTATTACACATGGTAAGCTAGATTTTTGTTATCATTTAACAAGTTAATATTAATATGTAATTCCTTAAAATTACAAAGAAAAACAACAAAACCATTCTATAGATTTCGAGCCAAGTTACCCATCAACACATTTTTTATACAAAGCATAACATTAGTAATTGGCCTTAAATCTTCGTTTCCCTAAAGGCAATAGCTTTTTGATAATTAAATGAACAATAATGCCATATAACCAAAACACTATGCGCACTTTAGTTTGGCCCAACATATATCATACAAACTAGTATCTAAAGCATCAAACTGCTAATATTTATACTACTATTTCAGTTTCTTTTTGAGTTTATAAGATACGAATATTTATGTACGTCAGTTTGACAGGTCCCTGGGTCACCCCTGCCCAACACCCTGCTGCAGCGACCTTTCACCTACATTCCTCTCCTACATAATGACTGAGACAAAATCACAAGAATCTTTGTCTCAAACGGTGTCATATAAATACGAGAAATCCATTATTTGAAGTAGTATTTCAATGCAATTAAAAAGACATAGAATCAGTTTAAGACAGTTAAGAAAAAATGAAGATATACAAGCTAACACAAAAGCGTAGCTAACTGATTGTTAGCTTTCCATTTCTTTCCGAGACAAGACTTCAGACACAGTTTCATGAGAAATCAAACATATTTTCTGCTTTAATTTCTTCTCTTAGAGATTTAACGACTTTTCACTTTACCTTTACGTGTGCTGCTTTTTAACACCACTGCTTCCCTGTTGAATGATCGCCCAGCCTGCACAGGACTACAAGAACTGCCTGGCCCTTACACGGCGAAGGACCCAACAAACGATTGTGGAGCCTGTAAAAAAATGCCTGTGATAAAAAGATAAATAAATAAATAAAAGCAAGACGAACGAAT
>NW_015150942.1:595216-642497 GCF_000732505.1 Cyprinodon variegatus | reverse complement strand
AGTTTCTGTAATTTAAGATTAAAAACCCTTTTGTTACAAGTTACCTGTGTCAGCTCTATAATCCCTCTGTAATGAAAGCTCTCTTTTCTTTCCTTTAATATACTTCTACCATGTACATTTTTGTTTTTGTTGCTTATTTTTTCACATAAAGTTTATATAGCGCCAATTCACAACACATCATCTCAAGGCACTTTACAGTTCACCAGATCATACAGTCTAATTGATTCAAAGTTTTATATCTAAGGAAAACCAGTTGATTGCATTGACTCTTTGACTCAAATGCAATCCCTCACACTAAGCATACTTGTAGTGACAGTGGAGAGGAAAAACTCCCTTTTAACAGGTAGGTACCTCCAGCAGAACCAGGCTCAGTGTGAGCGACCATCTGCTGAGGCCGACTGAGGTTCAAGGAAACAGAAGCAGAGACACAAAAGGCAACTGTAAGGAAACACACAGCCAGGCAGACAAGCTTTGAGCCAACTCCCATGTCAGAGGATGAAGAGAGCACATCCAGCCAGTCATAGGCAGAGAAACAGGACTACACTGAAAAACAGGCTGATATTTCTCTTCAGGATGGTGTCACAGCCAAACTGGAAGCTACTACGAGAAAAAGCAGAGAGAGCACAGCATTAGAGATTGAACTAACAGATTCTGCAGAGTGGGAGAATAGAGACAGAATGAATCAGAATCATAAAATAGGGGTCCCTATGTCCTCCAGCAGTCTTAGCCTATAGCAGAATAACTATAGAGATAGCTCAGGATAACCTGAGCCACTCTAACTATAAGCTTTATCAAAAAGGAAAGTTTTAAGCTTAGCCTTAAAAGTAGACAGGGTGTCTGCCTCACGGACTAAAACTGGTAGTTGGTTCCACAGAAGAGGAGCCTGATAACTAAAAGATCTGCCTCCCATTCTACTTTTAGAAATTCTAGGAACCACTAGTAAACCTGCAGATTGAGAGCAAAGGGCTCCGTTAGGAACATAAAGAACAATCATATCTCTGATATAAGATGGAGCATGGCCATTTACATATCTGTTAATTCAAGCAAAATCCATACTAGCATAAATACTGTTGGAACGAAGAATAAAGCTTGCTTTCTTCATTTAGCGCTAATGGGGCAGTAAGTAAGGTAAGTTGCACATCTGTCTGGAAGGTCAGAGGAGGAGGGAAAAGACTAAAACATGTCCTACTGCTTTTATCTTTGTAACTCATGGCTCTTTCTTGGGAACAGGCCTCAAGATACAATATCTTTAAATCTGCTTGTGTGGCTAAAAAATTGCCTTAAGACCTGTTTTCCCAATAACTTGTTCTGTACAAAAAAGAAAAAGGCAGCAAATAAACAAATACATGAATAAATCCAGGGGACCCCAAAAGTCTTGGTTGTATGGCTGCCTGGAGCACGTGGCACACAGAGACCTCTTTAAATGGTATACAGACACACATCCATATTAATTAGCTACTCATGTTAATTCTTAAAAGGTTCATAGTCTTGCGCTAGTGGCTACTGGGTTACACTTGAGTATATTAAGGTCAAGACAATCATTTGGGGTAAAATCACAATAAAATATTAAAAAAGGAAGTAATGTGCCAGCTGGGCCGCCCTCTGGGTATGTTCTACTGTATCTTTGGCATTTCTTTCTAGCTGCACTTAAGCAAAGCAGTTCTGCCGTTCTGTTATCTTCAGGGCGACAGTGAAGAAGGAACGCAACTCTCAGGAAATTATTCTGATGTTTTTCTGGACTTGTTAATCACTTTGAGGTCTGTCTGGGTAATGTCTGCAGAGTTAAAATACTTCATACTTGCTGTTGACTTTTCCAAATTCGAAAAATGCAAACATGAAAGACAAAACAATACTAAAAAATCAATGACCATTTAGAAACTTCAAGATATTATCTTGAGTTATTCCTTTAAAACAAAAAAAAACTGTTCACAAAGAATAATAAAGATAAAATTCAGATTTTTTTTAAATAATCACTTCCAGTTTATAGATCAGTTTTTGTGCAAAATATCTCATTTTATAGGAATTGTAGGGTTTAAAACAATGTTTTTAAGGATCATTTATAGTAGTTACTCAGTGGTTCAGATATTTAGCTTGAAACAATCGATTACACCTCAAAAAGTAGACACTTTTATCCACTGCAGTAATAACTTTTTAAGTATTAAGATACAGAGCATGTCCTTTGACAGGTGTGAGACCTCCCCTGGTTTTCATCACTATTAACTCATACTTTGAGAATGGTAATCTGCACCTCTTTAAGAAGATCGGCTCATGACAAACATTCATCAACATTCATGTTTTGAATACAAAGAATAGAAAATGATCTTTTATTTATCAAAGTTTAAGAAAGCAAAATAATTTCACTTAAGAGCTTAGATCTGTTTCATTAACTATTATTTATTTGTAAGATTTTAAAAGTAAAATGAAAATAATTGATGCAATAGGATTTTGTATCTCTGCATTCTATATGTATAACGTACCTTTAATAGCCTGTTTTGTGAATGTTATAGCATGATACCCCAAATGCACTTGGCACCTTTAACATGTCTGAAAAAATGCAACTCTGACCTCACAGTAAGGTTACTTAATTTCATGTAATGCTATGCAGATGCTCTGTCTGTACAGATGAAGATTGACTTACCTTGTCATGTCTGCCGCTTGCATTAACTGACTAGGCAGGAGAGTTTAATTTCACAGGCTGTGTATTGAGCAGTTGCGTTTTCTTGAAAGTCAGGTGATCATCACAATAACAAAAATAAATATAAGTTAGAGAGTAAACCAAAATAACCCATTTAGTCTTCATGCAGCAGCACACTAAAGATTTTACACCCATCATCCGGGAATGATGCAAACAAAGAAACAAACTTGAAATGAGTTATTGTTGAAAGAAAATCAGTTTTCTTTGCATTTAGATCTAGACCAGCATAGAGTGTATGTACAGTAGGGATAGACTGTATGGACACATAGCTTCATTATATTGTGTAGTATTGCTTGTGATAGTGGTAATAGTGAAAAAAAAACTGTCTTTACAACTTCTTTGCAGTCCCATAAGCAGAGCAAACTCAAATACTGCTCTCAGAATACATACCTCTGAATATTGCTTTTTGTTGCTACTTTTCAGCACTTCCACATTACATAAAGTAGTTGGATACTTCTCACTTAATTCCACACACTAAGTTCATTTGATAGTTTTACGTTATTTATTTCTGCAGTCAGTTTACACCAGTGGGAAAAATATTCGAATAGTATCATTTTTTTAAAGTTTTCTGAAACCCTTAACTTGAAACTTTTGTTTGACAATAAATCAAACTTTTAATCACAATCACATTTTTTACAGTGATAAACTATACAATAACTTCCCCTACCTAAATCCACAGTATAACAGTCACAAAAGCATTCTTTTTCAATGGCGCTGGTGTGGATGATTTGTTGCGGACAGGGATCGAATCATACCTTACAGAGTGACCGGTTTTATCAGACCAGCTGTATCATTTTCTGCAAGGTCATTAATTGCATATTGTGCAAATATCCTAACTAAGAAAATATGAAAGGTCATTCAGTTTTGATTTATTTAGCATATCATTTATTCATTTCTGCTTCTTTCCTTTGATGGCGGTCATGCATTTACAGGTAGATATCACGATTTTACGCGTACACACCACTTCTGGGGTGAGGAGTTTGTAAGATAACACAAGATTCCGATTTGAGAAAGAGGCCCTTTGATCCGTCTAAAGACCACTTAATTTTAGAAACACCATGTTTTAAATGAAATCACTTTGTCTGACATAATTCAGCAATTGCAGTTTTCATTGCAATGACACAATCAGGGATAATCAACAAACAGCAAAACAGAAGTTGCATCTTCATGCTTATCTGAATACAAGTGGCCATTTTATTGTCCTAGAAAACAGATGAGTCTCTGCATACTGCTAGTATTTTAATACTTCTAAATTAGTCATTGATTCATTATTTGTGTTGAATTGATTCTAAAAACTGTTTAAAAACCCAAATGTCACAGAATTTGACTTCAATACTTAAACTTCAATACTAAATTCTACTCTTGGGGTTTAAACTGTGGAAATGTATGTCTCTAATCTTATTAAATACTAAATAAATAGTGATCTTAGTGTAGTTTCATTCTTGGGGGCAATTAAAGCATATGAGAACAAGTAATGTGAGGTAAAAAAAATTATAATTGTATAAGGTTTGGGCAATGGTACGCAGCTCTGAATATGACAGGTATACAAGGTTGAACATTTAGAAGTTGTTTAACCTCAATTTGCATCTAATTGGCCCTATCACAATAATATTTATTTTTACTTTATTCTGTTTACGTAGTTATCTTTTAGCTCCTACTTTATTCAAATCACATACCACCAAAGCTTAATGAGGCAAAGACAGTTGTGGACGAGGCCAGTTTAAAAGACATGCCTAGTGTTATTCATCTTACAAGACAGTAGTTCAGATTTTATGGGATAACACTTAAATTACATAATAACTACTAATTGAAAAACAAAAAAGATATTTTGTTAGTCAAATCTAGAGATTGTTTTCATCAGATCAGATTTAATGCTGGCCTCAAGACTCCATTTGGTGTTTTTCTGCTGAATAACTGAAGGGTGAAATTAGAATACGAACTGAAGTGGTACATTTTAATTTTTTAATTCTCATTTGGAGCCAAAGTTAGTAAACAAATTCCAGTCTGAAATCAAAAGAAAAAAATCTGCAGCCATAGAGTCAAGAGTCAGTTCTGCAGTTTAACCACAGTGGGGCGTGGTTTCCTTAGGCTTCAAGCAGGGGGGCTCAGCAGCCCGTGGGTCACAGTGGAAGGCACATTCAGGATGGCTGAGTAGCCAACAGGCACAGTATCAGGATATTGAGGTTTAGATTTTGGGCCTCCATCCCTGTATGAATTGTGTGATTTTAGTCACATGGAGACGGCTCAGGTGGAAGTCATGTGACAGAATGTCCTCAGTCAGCTGCACCAAAAGGCTGCCGTCTATTCGCTCCCTCTGAAAGATGGCGATTGCTGCCTCTGGTAGGCCAATAAAACGCAGGCATGCTGAGACTTCCTCCAATGATAGTACAGAAAGGTCAGTAGGAGGCCTCCAGGTGGAGTCAGGTGGAGGAGAGGATCCATCAGTCCTACTTGTTGATGTCCCACCGCCTTCTGCGCCTCTGGAAGAATCATTCGTAGGATTGGTAACAGTTTCGGGTGAAGGGCAAGGCGACTGGCGGTTAAACGGGTTTAACGCGCCAAACGGTGCAAATCTGCTCTGTGGGGGTGGTGGCCTGAGCCGAGGTGTGGGGGATGTGAAGGGCTCTACCCACGGCTCGGCCCAGGTGGCCTGTGCAGGCTGTGGGCTAGATGTGTTGTCTGCAGAGACTCCAGAGCCCGGATCAGGAATGGCTGGATTAGGAGCAGGACAGTCAGTCCAGGAACAAGGGTAACAGTAGAGGGTGGCGCCCGGGGAGGGCGAGGAGCTGGCACACAGACACATACACACAAACATTAGGAATCATGTTATTAACATTAAATTGGAAGCTATAGCTGGATGAGAACATATATGAACTACATTTACATTTCAGCTCTAAAAACCCCTGCGAGGAACTTTGTGTTAAAGGAAATTTGACATTAACAGTGGGTGATAAAAAGATGATGATATATATCACATTATAATAAACAAAAATAAAAAATATGTTCAATAATTACTGGAAAAAAAGGTCTGGAACTAGTTTGGATAGAGTCTTAGCCATTAGCTCCCACTGCTCTGTTAACTACATGCAAAGTAGCAAGCTTGGCTTTCTTAACTGTACTGTTTTAAAACTATAGCCAATAGTTAGAAGGAATGAGTCTGAAGACATTGTCGACAAAAGAGGAAGGATATCAATTCAATTCAGTGTATTCATAAAGCACCAATTCACAACACTTGTCATTTTAAGGCACTTTACAGAGACAATTCAAGCAGATCATACAGTCAGATGGTAAAAAGTTTGTTATCTAAGGAAAACCAGCTGATTGCATTAACTTATTGACTCCAAATCAATACCTTTACACCAAGCATGCATGTAGCGACAGTAGAGAGGGAAAACTGCCTTTTAACAGGACGAAAGCTCCAGCAGAACTGGGCTCAGTGTAAGCAGCCTTCTGCTGAGGCCGACTGGGAAGTATTTGGATATTTGAACTCAGACAAAACTCAGAGCGATGCTGTCTGGAAGCTATGTCCACTTAAAGTGTCAAACAAATCAATCACCTGAGCCAGTCTCATCCACAAGTTGCAAAAGACCAAAAAGGTACATGGTATTGACGCCATATGATAAAATCATTGATAGATAAAATAATTATTTGCTGAATGTTTTGCACATTTAAACTTTTAAAAATATATTGGATCATCATTTATTGTTCTTTTATTCTATTTTAAATGGTTAAAGCCAAAGGTTTAATTCAAAAGGAATCCCTTTAAGGTAAATCAAGCCTTTTTCTCCGCCTAGTCCTTATTTTGCATAGTATTTAAAAAGCTTCAATTATTGCTTCAATCAAAGCTTCAATTCGAAACCTTATATTGTGGTATGCTTTTTAGGTCGCCCAAACTTATTTTGTTAACACTTTTTACATGTCAGAAACCCATTAAAGCTGTGATAAGCATTTTGCAAAGACAGTTTTACCTAAATAATAGGGAGGCAAGGTATCAAATTCGTAAAAAGGAAGAATAATATCAATCAATTCCTGAGGTTTACTGTATTAATAATTTCATATTTAGCATGTTATTAACTATTAAAGACTATAAATCCCAGATTTCACCTGGAAAGAAAAAGGACACTTAATACCTGCAGACCCAAAATACATTGATCTATTACAGGTTAAAGACATTGTGAAATCATAGTATCCAGTAGAGAAGCATTCCGTCTTATTTACCTTAGTGTTGCTACTCTGTCTTCAAATATCACTAAACATCTTTGATATTATTTTCTTTTTGTCATCTTATGCATCATCTTTGCTTTGTTTTTACAGGATTGGAAAAGGAACCCAATTTTTTCTGAAGCTAATCTTTGGTTGTCTTTTTTTCTGATAGTGTTCTTTCTTTGGTGTAAATGGATACTAATGCAGCAAAAAACATTTTTTTATTTTCTTGTTATCTGAATAACATTGAAAAGCGAAAAAAATCCACATGTTGTCAAACTTTCCAGTTAATATTCTACAGCCTTTATTCCCCAAATAATCATAACTTAAAAATAATTGCTATAACACCTTGATACATTTCCATTTTAAATATATATAAAAATGTGTTTGTTTATTTAGCATGAAACAAACTTAAATTTCTGACACTCTGAACTGGCCCCTGAAACCTGAAATACTCTTAGCTTTAGCTTTTTACTTTTATTCTTGTACGTTACTGCACCTGTCATGCAGTCCGGAGGAGTAGAAGGAGAGGTTTGATCTTGGAGAAGTGGAGGTTTTAGGGAACCGAGGTGGCACAGGAGGGCTGGGGACTGGACTGGAGATGGAGCCTCCTTTAGAGCAGCGTGGTGGCACCGGAGGGGCGAGCAAGTAGCGACACTCCTCCCTCACCTGCATGAAAACACGCATACATCAGCAAAAAAGATAACACCCAGCACTTCTCAGGGGGTTATGTAATTCTGTGTGTCGTCTTGATAAATGTCAAACTTGGTGACCTTTACACCTCAAACAAACTCTCTTACACACACAGCAGGCTTCACACATACTTCCAAGACAACCCATTGTTCTGGCAGGCTAAATATCAGGAATGAAGAAGACTGTTTGAGAGGCTATAATTAAGTTGCTAAGCAGATATCTTCACCCACACAGGCCTCTCAGAAAGAAAAAAGTTATATAAATAAAACAAAAGCATGATAATGCCCCTTTGAGACACCCTTAAACACATTAACGTGCTGAGAAAAAAAATTACTGAAACTATAAACTATGCGTTTAAATAATATACATTATTTAATTCTCTAATATATCATCCATTTTAGCCAGAGGCAGAAAAATAAGGTTATGAAATGAGAAATATTTCTGACTGCATGTGTAAAAGTTAATAAGACTTTCAGTATGAATAAATTGACCATTCCGTTTTTTCTTTTCATCCCATCGTCTCGTTTCTTGTCTTCCATCCCCTTTTCCTCCCTACTCCTTCCTTCCCTTCTTTCTTGCTTCCTAAATACACCTCTTTTTTAATCCCGATCTGTCCTTGATAATTTCCTTTCTCTCCTGATACCTTGCATCTGTACAAATATGTTATTAGGGGTGTTGACCTTTCTCAAAAGGTCTCTCCCATCTTGTAACCCTTTTCCCTGTCTGCATACTTTCAAAAATAACTAAATAAAGGCGTCTAGAGACTAAAAAAACTTTTGTCTTAATGATTTATACAGATAATAGCTTTAGGCAGGGATAATCTTCTGTAGTGATTTGTTTCGCACCAGATCTGGAGAAGCTTTTGACTGAAAATGTGTTGCCATTTCTTAAATTTATGGTCACTATTACCCATAATATTCCTCATTTTATAAATAATTTTTCTTTGTGTTTCTAGATGACTTTCAGCCAGCCTTCCTCATCAACTCATTGCATTTGCCAGGCTGAGTTGTGTTGAATGCACTGGAGAAATTACAAAACATGATCCTCTACCTTGTCTAAATGACAGTTGGTTCATTGAGGCAGGTGTATGATAGCATATTTAACTCCAACTCCATGGCTGTAAGCAATAGTAGATGGGCCAACAGGAATCTCTGTAGGACCTTCATTATGTGGGCTGTCAGGGCAACAGCTTTACAGTCATTAAGGACTGTTATGCTGATGAAGATTCTCGGTCATCCAGGTCATAGTCATTCCGTAAAAGTTCAAAGAATATCCACTGGACTTGGTTTCCAAGGTTTGAAGACGTTTCGCCACCTCTCCAGGAAGCTTTCTCAATTCAAATGTTGTTGTTCAAATGCATTTGAATTGAGAAAGCTTCCTGGAGAGGTGGCGAAACGTCTTCAGATTTTGGAAACAAAGTCCAGTGGATATTTTTTGAACTTTTACGGAATTAAGGACTGTTGGCTGAGTTTTCTTTGGTATTGGAACAAGACAGGAGGTATTCCAGTTCACTGGAACCGTCTCCTCGGTCAGACAGAGTTAGATGAGGTGCTGAAGAATCCAACAGAGCTGCTATGCACAGGTCTTCAGAACTCCATCTGGACCTTGGGTCAAAGGAGGGTGTGATGGGAGCAGGAGAGAAGGTTGCTGAGCGTAATCCTGAACTGAAGCTACTGAAGTATGTATTCCATTCAATGGCTCTGTCCAGACTTCCATCTGTGGGGATAATGTTATCGAAAAAGGAAGCTCATATAGTTGGTCACACATTCAGGTTCTGCATTGATATATCAATGTCTGAAGCCTCAAAGCGACCTTGCTGGGCTTCTTTAGCCTTTTGTGGTTGCCTCTTATAAAAGGGACTATACTCTGAGCAAAGAAAAGTAAGACTGTGGTCACAATCCAAAGTTTAGTGTTCTCTGGAACAGGAGCTGACAAAGTGTTAAAACACTTGGAATGTAGCAGAGAGTGAGGTGTGAGAAAGTTCTAGTTATTACCACAAATGCATTTGGCTGTTTTCATCAGATTCTCAACAACGGAATAGATGACGTCTCACGACGTGTTGGCAACAGCAGAAGGTGAAATGTAATCTGTTGCCAAAAAACAGCTTCCCTACTCTGTTTCTCTTCCCCATCCCATTTCCTTCCACCGACTTGGTTTGCTTTTTTCCCTCTCTTTGTTCCTACCTTTCTTTTTTATTATTAGTATCATCCTTCTTGTCTCCTAACTTCTGTATTTTCCATTTTTAAATCTCTCTTCACTCATTACTTCCCTTTCCACCTGTTGCTTCCATCATCCTTCTTTCCATACTTCATGCTCTTTCCTTTTGTTTTTTTCTCTTTGCTCCTGTCCTTTATTCCCTTTCCCTCTCATGATTCCTTCTTCACTTCTACCATGAATTCCTTCCTTTCAGTCTTGTTTCCTTTTTTCTTCCAGCAGGTGGAGGTAATATACGGACTTTAATTAACCATTCTCTGAGGAGGAATCAATGCAAGGCATCTCTCTATGATCCTTTAATCGTTTCTAGTATGCTGAGATGGGTGTCTCAGTGTTTGCCTTTATTGACCAGCCTCAGCACTTACTGGAAGTCATGCTGGAAATAAAACAAATAAATTCAATAACCTTAGATAAAACAAATTTCCACCTTAATAATAAATTCACACAACTCACAATCAGTGTTGGAACCTTTGGGCCAAACCTGCTGTTTGTTTCCCTTTTAAATATCCCTTCTCATTCTAAGCACAGTTTCTGTATAGAGGAACCTTTCTGGGAAAACAGTTTGTCTCCGTTAGTGTTCATGGAGCTTTAAAAGCTCTTATATATGAATTATTCAAGCATTTAGACTTTTAAGGGCCGGATGCAGTTATGGAGGGATGAAACAGATCAAAGACAGATGAACCCAGGAAGGGACAGTATATGATGACACTCACAGCATCGGATTTTGGAGGTATAGGTGGTGGGCTAGACACTGTTGTCACCATGGTACCAAGAGAACCGTCCAAAGAGGAAGACGTGTGAAAGGATATAAGGTTTGGTTCTTTTCCCAAACTCTCTGCGTTCTGATTGGTCCAGAGTTCTTCATAGGGGATCTCCTCACTGGTCCTCAACTCATCTTCACTCCACTCAGGAGTCACATACTCCCTCTCATCGCCAGGTCCCTCCCCCAGCCGCTCTCCTACAGAGTCCCTGCAGCGTTGTGATAGGTTTTCTGAAACCCCACCTACGTATCCACACATTGAGAAGCGCTGCAGTGCCGGGGCCAGCGAGTCTTGACCTGACACACACAGGCGAGAGCGCCGAGGGCTCACACACTCCTCTGTCATACACTCCAGCTCTGGCCGCGTTTCTCGAACGGCCCGCGAGTAGGCGTCCGGGTCGAAGGCGTGCCTCAGCAGGAGGCTCTCTAGAGCTGCTGTATGAACAGAAGCCTCCGCCACGTTAAAACGGGGCATGCAGCGCAGCAGCAGGAAGTGTGAGGGGGAAACTTCCTGTCGCCGAAGAACCAAACACAGCACCACTGTCTTGCTGACGATGTTGAGCAGCTTGTAACGGTGTCCTTCTCGCACGGCATGGCGGTCGTAGATGTTCCGCGGCGGCCGGGAAGGCACAGAAACGTTAACAGGCAGGCGAACTCTCTCAATGATGCTGCGCACTGTATGCTCCCCTCCCAGCATGCCTTGCTCCAGGGGGGAACGCGTACAAAAGCGTCCCCTGCAGCCAAAGGGCAAACTGACACTCTGGTTGGTGCGATGGTTCATACACACTAGACAGGGTGTTTTACCTAAAGGATCAGAAAAAGCAAGAGTGTAAAGAACCGATTGAAGACAATCTTTATGGGTAATGCTTTAAACCTTAGCTTAAAAAGGGACCTTAAAGTTTATCTAAATGACGGATATCTAAAGGAAACTTTTCAAGACTTAGAGTTACTTTCTTTGCAACTTACATTTAAATTTAATGGTATGTTAGATACGTTAAACATAATTTTGTTTTCTTATTGTAGCGTTTCCTTGACTGTGCCTGTTACATTTTTTATTTGTAAATAAGTTACAATATATGACATCAACACAGAGGTTGCAGCAAAATAGCTCTCCTGGTGGCATTGCTTTGGATATATTGAAAGGAATAATTTGATTTTAACCCTTACGTCTTAAAAAAGAGAAATGCATTAAAAAAATAAATCATCAGACGATGTAAACGACATATACTTTCAACAATCACTGAATATTCAGCGTTGCTATGTTCATAACACTGATGTAAACTGTAGATGAAATTGTTGCAAGAAAACCAAAGACTGATAATTTGCAAATGATGAAAAATGGTACAAATAATATAAATGAAACATTAAGAATGACAAACTAAAAATCTATTGAATTCAGAGTTTCAAAACACATGTACATGTTTACCAGTGGGTTGCATCAGCTCGTCTTTACACAGGATTCTAAGAATTTGGGAGCTCTGGAGACATGTTTATGTAGTTTCTAAAGTGAGATGTTTTCTCTGACAGTCTTTTTTCGGGCGGTTTAGCCTCAAGCAGGCAATGTTCATGTTTTCCAAAAAGAATTTCACATTCATCAGGTATTAAGACAGTTTTTTTTGTCCCACCTCAGCCCATTTAAGACGAGCTGAAGCCAAGTGAAGGCAGGGGCCTTTCTGGATAGTGTTTAAAGATGTGTTTTTTCCTCACATGGTGAAGTTTAAACATTTTTTATTAATGCAGTGCAGCCTGAGGGCCTAAAAATCACTACCATTAGAAATTGATTCTCAGCAGTGTCCCTTGTGTACAAAGATCCTCCCAGATTTTCAGAATCCTCTTATAATGTGCTGAAGATGATGAAATTCTCAAAATCTTTGCAATTTCTATTGACAACTGTTTTTCTTAAATTGCAGAACTGTTTGCTCATGAAGTCTTTTTTTTTTTTTTTTTACAAAGTAGTTAATCTTTCTTATAAAAGAGAGATGCGTCTATACGCTGACCCCTAACTTATCAGCATTAAATTGATAAAAAGAATAATATTCAAGGAACAATATGTTTTGTTTCTTAATATCAGATAAATTGTGTGTATTATATAATATATAAAAACAATGCATTTAACTAATGTAAAGTCAAGTAAACAGTGTTTCTAGATTTAAAGTGGGTTTTGAATCTTAGCTCTTCGCACCGCTTTTTGGATTTATTTTTTTTAAAAACAGTATTACACCTTTCGGTGACAGGATGTAAACTTTTCCAAACAAGTCCAGACTCTGCATATAGACAAATAGAGAAACAAAGAAAAATAATCTCTCAGTTCTGCCTGTGGGTTACTACATCAGTTTTTAGCTCTGTGTGCATCAGATATCCTACAAACTTGAATTCAACAGTTCGACTTACTTCTTGGAGTCTTTCCCAACCGTCTCAAGAGTGCGCTCAGCCCCGTCTTTTCTTTTGGGGGTGTTGCACACAGGAGCTCTGCCTTGCCCATCAATGACAGTTCATCTCCAGCCTGCAAAGTGAAGCTGTAGGGCTCGCTGTCCTCACTGAACTCCCCAGATACCACCTGGAAGAGAACAGCTTTCCCATGAACATGACAGTAAATCCTTGTTAGCTCTGAATGTCGGGTTTTAAACTGTTCTGTAAAATCAAACACTGAATTCAGGCAACCCACTGTTGAATACAGTTTTCTAGACATTTTACGTTACTATTGAGTTCACAATAGAATTACAGATTATATTTCAATGGAAGTAAACTGGATGGATGGATGGTGGGAGGGAGGGGCAGACTGGTGTTCACCTTGACACTGAATGTGATTGTCTCCATGACGAAGACCCGGTCAGGGAAGACTCCAGCAACTTCCTCCACACTGGAGAAATATTGGACAGGGTCCCTGACGTCTCGGTCCTCATCCAGTAACTTGAATTTACCTGAAGAGCAACATTAAAATGAGAAAAAGATGAAAGGCAAATTTCAAATGACCCCAGAAGACACAGAGAGAAAAAAACTTAAGGACAAAAGCAGAGGAAGAGGAAAAAAAAAATTAGGAATGAATAGTTTCTGCAAAAGCAAGTAACATCTACACTGTTTGCACGGGAATACAAAGACACCTCACTGACCTTTGACCTGGCACCAGCCCACAGCTAACTAACAGCCAATGGGGTTGGCATGGCAACCAATAAAAGCCCCCCATTTTAACTCAGAGCAGAGACAGATCACCATGGAGACACTCACACACAACTCTTTCTCTTAGGCCATTGCTTTCCTTTTCTCACCCTCTGACTGTAATCTTTATGAATTCAAGTTCACGCAGCTCATTTTTGGAGCTTTTTTCAACTTGATTTGATTTTGAACATATGGATGCAACAAATTTCATATATTCTACACCAGTTTTAATGTGAAACCCCATTCAAAAACAACACTACCTTTATTGATCACTTTACCAAATTTTCTTTAAACAATTAAATGCCTTAATGGAGTGTCCATTTTTATATATATATATATATATATATATATATATATATATATATATATATATATATATATATATATATATAAAGTATCTATATCTATTGAAAAGACCAAAGTGTTCTTTCTTGATTTGGGAGGTAGAGCAGAACATCAAGCACACAATTTTCTAACAGCCCTGCCACCCTCCTCTTAAATCACGATAAACCTTAAGGAAAAGCAGCTTCTATCAAACAAACAATACAAGGAAAATACTGCAGTTTTGCCAGGGATTTTTCTGATTTTTGAAACTTAAGGGTTGCTCAGTGTCGCAGTAGGTAGCACTGCTGCTTTCCATCAAGAAGGCTCTGGGGTTGATTCCCGGCCCAGGGTCTTTCTGCATGGAGTTTGCATTTTCTCTCTGAGCATGTGTGGGTTCTCTCTGGGTACTCCGGCTTCCTTCCACAGTACAAAATCATGACTGTTATATATTAAATTATTACAAAAGACCAATTACTGGTATGCAAAAAAAAGTTTTTTTTTTAGATTAGTATTTTAGAAAGAGTTTTTTTTTAATTGTTTTTTTTATTACATTGCAGATTGTAATAAAACAACAGAAAGAAATAATTTGGGGCAAATTTTAGAGCTGGCGGAAATTTAAACCTTACTCTTAGATGATAAATTGACATAACTTTAGTTTAGAAATAATAATCACATTTACCCAATTAATGCTGCCCTCATGTCATATTGTAATTATAGTAAATACCAAAAACTGACATCAAATTGCATACAAACACCAACTAATGTTGGAATTTCTGCTGGAAAAATTCTGTTAATGGAGTTTCCGAGATGAGGTAAACTTTGACCTTTCAACAATGAAATGATTCTGTACGGTGAATACTGCATCGTTCAGCGTTATCTCCTGTGATGTTTGTACCCCACACAATGCTGTGACATCTATGTATATTTTTTAATATATCACAATTTAAACTGTATCACTTCTGAAATGACTTGTTTGATTTTATCAAATGCTCGCTAGCAGTCAGTTTTTGATGAATCATCTTCTTCCTGTAGCAGATGATCAGCAGGTCAGGATAATCTGTGGATCCAACATGTTTCTCTTGTGTTCAAGGGTTTTTGTGTTCACAAACCCTTGAACACAATGCACATCTTATTTCCACTTTACAAGTGGAAAATATCTTTATCGGACCAAATCAGGCAGCATGAATGTAATCAAATTTTAACATGAGTATCCTGATCTGTCTTGTTTTATTCCACTCCCATAGCTGCTGATTGATGATTGTTTCCACCTGTGCCTCTGCTCATGCTGGCTGCTGATTGTTCCCACCTGTGCTGCTGTCTACATAAGCTCCTGTCTGCAGTCATTCAGTGTGAGACTGTCTGTTTCCATACCAACCACAGCTTTCAAGCATTCAAGTCTGCCAACTTGATTGGCTTAATCTTGTGACCTTTGCCTGAAGCCTGTTTGCTCCCCCACCCCCTGGGTGCACCCTACCCTTGCTATTGTCTTTGGATTCAGATGATGAGATTTCCACCTCACAGACTTTGGACCTAACCTTACCTCCCGTCTCTCATGGTTACTGGTTGTGTACTTTGAGCTCTGTCCCATTGGCATTTTTAGCCACCATTTTGGGGAAGCCTTCCCTGACCCTTAGGAGTAACAGTTGGACCATCTTCAGATTGATGCGTTTTCTCCAGTGGAAAGAAGCCATCTAATGCAGTGTTTTTCAATCCTGGTCCTCAAGGCACCCTGCTCTGCATGTTTTTGAGGTTCAGCACACCTGATTCAGATGATTGCAGTTCAGCAAAGCCTGATAATCTGCTATCAATTGATAACGGGTGTGTGAAAGCTGGAAAACATCTAAAACATGCAGGGCAGGGTGCCTTGAGGACCAGGGTGGAAATTACTGATCTAATGGTAACATTTTCCAATTCCTGCTCATTCTGCAACTCGTCAGACTGTCTTTTTGCAGACTTTGACAGGAAGCTGACTACCTTCTTTGGTCTCATGTCAGTATTGTGAATAAACTTTATAAATCTTCTCTGGATTGTGCTCATCTTTCTGGGTACAAAATGCATAAAAACAATTGTTTTACTAGTAAAATTCTGGGTCTTTTTATTTAAAGTCTGGAAAGAATAGAGTTTATCATGATAGCAAAACAAAAAAAAAATTATCTCAAATTAAAAATAGACTTAAGAACACAATACTTTTAAGATGGTCCAGCATCATTGTTCCATAAACTGCTACTTTTATGAAAAATCCCTTAAGGCAATTATTTCAGTATTACAGGAATGACTGTGTTGGAAAAACCTCAAAACCAAAGAATCAATCTGTACTTGTGTCATCGCTGACTCTCTAAGCAGGAGGAGGATGCAGACAGCCCGGATGAGAAGAAGGGAGACATCCTGCAGTCTATTCCCCAGAGGGAAACCTATATTGCTCTCATCAGAGGTTTATTTAGACTTCCTGTATGAAGTCATCCCCCAGACGTTAGCTCATCACTGTTGTCCTCTGATGCCAAAACACCTGCTATAATTAAAAAGCCCATAAGTGATCCTTGGGTGGTGCAACATCAGGTTTGCATAGCTCTACATGGTTCTTTCACAGTATAGATTAAAAAGGTGAGGCAGACACAGCCTAAACAAGCCACACATCATAGTGATATAGAAAGAGTCATTAAAACAAACAAATGTTCTTAAATCTGCATAAACATGCATTACCTCACCTGATGTCAAACAATTTCCGCTTTAATGTGTCACTCAAAATGATAATTGGTATCGATAATGATGCTAAATCTGATTATGCATCAATCTACAATTATCGCTCCACTTGGGAGGATATCAGAAATTACAATAAATCAATCTTTGGATGTGGTAGCATATCAAACAGTTTTTTTCCTATGAAAATATAGGATCTATTATAATATCATATATACACATAATATATTATTTGGATGTACATTTTTTTAAATAAAATAACTGAAAAAGACAAGCACCCCATTAAATTCTATGTTTTTAGAAATCAGAAAGTCTTAACACCTTTAATCTGTAACCCATGACCTTTTTCTAAAGATAAAAACCCAAGATATATCTTTTCGTATTAGCAACACTTCAAAATGTGAAAGAAAAAGAAACATGTCATATTAATAAGGCATATTAGTTTACAGAATATTACCCAAACTCCCCTACATCTGGTCAGAGTAATAAAAGGAGAGAGATCCCAAGTTTCTTTTGTCCGTTCACAAAGAGAACGTTTAGTGAGGCAATAGAAAATCTTCCCAAATTTCAACCAGGGATGCCGATAGAAGTATATGCTTATAGAAATTTGAGTTACTTTCTCTACGTTTAGTTTGAGTCTAATCAATGTTTTTTTTTTCTTGCCCTTGTCATAAAAAAGCAACAATTTACCTTTTATTTCAAAGCAAAATACACAAAACTTTAAATAACAAATATCGGTAGAGATGTATTATGCTTTTAACCAGATCAATAATTCCTGATTTTCAATGAATCTAAAGATTTAGATGTTTTTGTTTCATGAACCTATGAAAAAAAATTGTGTTTTTGGTTTTCAATGCAACAGAAAATAAAGTAATAAGATTATCCTCATTTAACCTGTATCTGATCAGTATTAAAATCAAACAAATGGAACAAAGTTGGTTGATAGTTCAGATCTTAGTTTGGATTGGAGTTGTGTTAAATTGGATCAATAAAAAATGTCAGTACTATTTATGGACATTTAAATTACATCAGTTTCAGTGAACCTCAGTCTTTTCCCCCCTTCTATAACTGAGCTTTAACATGTCAGCCAATAAAAACACACATCAGCTTTGTGGACTTTAAGGGCCCTCAAATATTGTGGATGTGGATCTCAGGAAGCGACATTTGAAATATATTATCCAAGGAGTCCTTTGCACTTGAAATAGGGGCACACTGAAATTACAACAATGGAAAGTCAATAAAGCTGTAGATTTGATGCATTTGAAGAATAAAGGGGGAAAAAAATCATATTTATTCAATATAAACTGAGGCAGCCTGGTAAAAACACAGATTAGAACTTTGAAGGCTTGATGCTGCCCTTTACTTTTACCCTAAAAGTAATTTTAATGAGAACCATTGATTCCATTGGAAAATAGGTTATTTTTAGCATTAGTTTATTTTCAATGTGAAACAGTGACATCTCTGACGATGATCTCAGCATCCCCCTCCCAAACGACTGCTCATTCCGTCTTCCAAAACGGAGCCTGAGAGGCGGCAGCAGTGTGAGGTGACATCAGCGCTGCATCAGAGGAGGAAGTGATGGAGATGAGGCATTAAGATCCAGTTACACAGCAAATAATGAGACTGTACTAAAAGGGAAGAATGGGATTGTGTGGATGAGCTCATCCTGACTACAGTCATTCAGCAGGAAGACCACAAGTCATTGAGCAGGAGGAGGATAGAGAGATCACATGGTAGCAGGTTGGATCTATGAATGAAAGGGCTGCAGCAACAGTATACATAATAAATGTGCATTATGGTTAAATGAGACTTGATTTTACTCAATGTCAGTGGAAATCTACATTAGACTTTTTAATTTTCAATCTTTATTTCATAAAACAATATTAGAATAATAGGTTTAATTTAAATAATGGATTTGAAATAAAGATAAAACTTGCTTGAAATAAAAATGTGCTTAATCGTATATTATTTAATTATTTTTACTTTTAGATCAAACGCAACCTTGATATATTGGGGTGTCACAAGAAAGTACAAAAACATACATAGTATTTCTGTTTCAATAGCAACCACAGTTTGTGAGCTTTAGCAGAGCATTTGCTGCAGCTTCAAAAAACAAAAAAGTTTTTATTTTTGTTTACTATAATTTCCATAAACTTTTAGCCACTCACCAGACAAGAAAATGAATCTTTTCTCTATGACCTTCACAGAGTTTAAATCAAGTTTTGGGCTGAACATTAAACTTGTTTGTTTTTCCACTGCATTGTTAAATTCTACCTAGAATCTTTGGATTTTTTTTCTCCATTCATTGTAAAAGTACATTTTGTTGACTAACGGTGTTTTAAAGACAGGATATGTGATGTGAATATGCAGCATTTTTTCATCGCTCTCATTTGTGCCTTTCCACTATTTTTCTCTGCATTTCCAATTATTAGGGAATCTATCAAAGACAGAACCTTTTTGTAAAATGTCTAAGAACTTATATAAACTTTATTTCTTACAGTATAACAACCCTTTGAACATAGCATTAACTTTTGACATTATCTTGCCCTCTTCAAACTAAATAAACCGAACCCTCTGGAATTGGAACAAGTGGAACATGTTGACCTTTAAGGAAAATAAAAATGAGTATTTTTAGCCGCGGACAGAATGGGACATTTTATAAACAATGGGTATTTTTAGCTTCTGATAAACTCTTGACTACTTGCTGCTTTCTTTGTCCATGAGAAACCAAACTAATAGTGAAACTTGATGTAAATGTGTTTGAGCGTCCACGCTTACCCTGGTACTGCAGCGGAATGTCAATCTTGGGCCCAATGACGTAATGACCCTCCTCTAAGCTGTGGGCCGTTACAGTGGTCCACTGACGACAGGAGTGCAGGAGCACTGTGTCGTCCTCTGACAGACCCTCCACACATTCGCCTGAAACACAGAAAACCAGAATATGTAAGAACTGAATGATGCAGGAATTACATTTCAGTGTTATACTTTCAATTTAAAGATATAGGATGGAAAACACTGAAAGAACCTCCGCCAGTGTTCGGTGTTCATAATCACCACCATTAGTGACGCCTCACCAGCCCTAACTGCTACTTATCAGGACTGTTTTTCAGCTGGCACCCTGCTATTAAACACCCCCTCCCTTCCTATATACACACACACTTACCCAACTGCATTGATCTCAGCTGATAGCACAGTGGGCCAATTCAATCACAGAAATACACATGCTGTTGAAAACAAGCATGTATGGACATTTATTGTGCTGAGATGTATTTGCTTGTGTTAGACCAACACAAAAGTCTAAATGTAAAGTTGAAGGATAAATAATTCCTGACTTCCAAATGTTTTCATAAACACAAATATCACAAAATATAACATAGCATTATATGTATAGACCCTCTGTCTCAAAAATAAAACCCAGTACAGCTGCCTGCTTTTAGAATCAATCAGCACAAAGAGTTCCTCCATGAATCATCTCAGTATAAATGCAGCTGTTCTGTGAAGGTGTCAGAAGTTTGTTAGAGAAAATTAGTTAACAGACATCAGAAAAAAAAAACTTTATTGCCTGCTAGTGTTTCAAACATACAAGAAATGTACTTGGAAATAGATTGTGTGAAACAAAGTTGCACAGGAATAGTACGGATAGAGAAAAACAGCATCACTTTTTGACAATGAAGAGCAGTGTAGCATATATATTAAAAACGTAAGAACACAGAAATGTCAGATCAACTTAAACAGAATTTACACGTGCAGAGATATCTGTATCATTAGAAACGAAAATGTCTGTGGAAAATCTGGGCGATATCAATAAGGCCACTTGCAGATGGGAAGCTGTTTTTTGTTGCAAGATGTGCAGATGGACCACAGCCTCCTACCATGATGGGAAAGTCTGAACCAGTTAGTGTCCAGCAGTGTATTAAGTCCGGCGGTTGTGTCCTTCGGACACAGCGTACCTAGACTGGGTCCTTCGAGGTCCGTGAAAATAACAGATCCAGCCTTCTTTGGCTTTCACCACCCCTCACTCAGCATACTCTATGTCGCCTAGCAACCGTGACATTTGACACACAAAGCATGCAAAGAAAAGAACTTCTCACAATTGTTCTGTAGACCAATTACATTTTTCAGAAGCTTCAGCAGCAATACCGTTGTCAAGAATATCGGATAAGCAGTCAGCACACTGCAGAGATATTGGAATCTGTGCTTAAATGTCAGCCAAACCCATTTATACAGAGACAGATAAAACCTTTCAATAAACCAAAGATTACCCGCCACATACCTGACTCGATAACCATTCTAAACAACTATTTTCATTAATTTCATACGGAACTATCCACACACTCACATTATATTAACCTGCACTTAGAATATTCCCCACTGTTTGTGACCATTTCCCTTTTTCCTCTGAACACGGAGCATCAGGCTTGCTTGGACTCGCAATAAATCATGGGACCTGTCCTTCATAGCAGTGGACCCATCCGCCGGATTCGTATTTATCGCAGGTTGTGAGGGGTAAGATGCCAACCTTCCTGCTTGTCTCTGAGCTCTGGAGGAATGCAGGTCTTAAGGAGAAGAAAGACTGCAGGCAATCACCCTCTGTGCAGCAGCGTTTCATATGGGTATGGAGGAGGAGAAGATGGACTAAATGATGGCGGAGTTGAAGTGCGTTGTCATTTTTGCAGGTTAAAGGTTTTCAGATGCTGAGTAAAGTACATCCTCTACTGTACCTTCTTGGTGAGGGGAGGTTATGTTCAACTTCCACTTAAGGTCCTGGGTGATGATGGTGCCCAGAAAGCAGAATGAGTCCACAGCGGGGACTGGAAATGTGCACAAGAAGATAGAGCTTAACACTATTTTCAAAGCATGAATCCACAGACTGTTCTAGCAGCATCAGGTCACCAGATGAGCAACCCCCCACATTAGTGGACTCATCCCCCCCAGTGATGAGGGCGAAAAACAGAGGGAAAAGAACACAACCTTCAGGAGAACAGGTGCTGATGGTCCTACAGTCTGAGATATATTCTCCCAGTTTCAGGTGCTGCTTCCTGTGTATAGGGAATTTCTGATTGACATGCTGGAATTAGAGACGATCAGCTGGGAGCTTATCCAGCTCTAAGTAAAGGATTCGGTCAGAGCACAGAGCCTTGTGTTACGCAGTATAGCCATATTTATTGAAAAGTGAAAAGATTTTTAAAACTTTAAAGCAGGGTTAAGTTAATCCATAGTGAAAGCTTTAAAAAATAATAATAAAAATCACAGAACTCATCTCTATCAATAACAAAAGTTCTTTAAATTTTTAAAATAACTATTAAATCTACAGAAATGTAGGCATCCCCATTGACTTTATTGTAGCAAGAAGAAAGATATTGAAAAAATAAAGATTATAAAACTTTCTGGTTGAAATATCTAGAGTATGTAGGTGACAGAGCAAGCATGAGAAAGAGGATTCCCTGTTCGGACGAAACATTCTAAACCAAACAAAAAATCATTTATATATCATATATTTCTATTTCAGGTACAAAACTAATACTGCATCCCTTCCTTAACATATCCAACCCAGTGAAAGACCATAGCGGTACCAGCATTAAGCTATGGAAATGCCTGGTTTTACATAATGGAAGCTGGTATAGAAGATTGTTGGAGCTAAACACTGGGCAAGACATCATGTTAGAGGCTAGACTTGCTGCTGGGCCAGAGATTCACCTTCCAGCAGGTTCTGTATTGACTAAACAAACAAGCAGCCCTGCAGTAGCAGTTTTACAGGGCTTAGAAACTTTTCAAAGAGGCCCTCCATGAAATCTGTCAACTTTTGAACCAGTTTTAAGGAAGAATTGGCCCAAAGAAAATGGTTTTGTTGATAATTTCCAAAATACTCCCAGCTGTAATCACCACAAAATGCAGTTACAAAGATCTGCACAACTACACTCTCCCTTTTGGTTCGATTTGAAAACCTTGCATCCCTTTCTGCTCTGCTTTGCATTTAGAAACTGCTTAGTGATGGTCTAAAGCTGAAAACTTCAATGATTTCAGAAAGTAGGGCCTGCAAGATAACAGAATTAAGATACATGGGAAAATGAAGTGATTTAATTCATAAAAATCTCAGTAAAGACCTCCAAATGTTCTATGATATCAAACTGTTGATCTTCACCTTTTGTCGCTGAAGCAATAGGGAGTAAAGATAATTTAAAGTGACTTTTCATTTCAAGTAAATCTTATGCATATATTGTAGGTCTCCAATCATATACCATTACCTTCTATTTAGAATTCTGAATGAATGTTTAGAAAAATTAATGAAATGACCATTCATTTTCATAATGACCTTTGGACCTTGACATGTTCTACCCTTAACATACCTCCATCTTGTGGCATAATAAATGTTTGAGGGTTTCCTTTGTGAGGCCAAGTGTGTTTGCTACCACGCAATCAGTTAGGCTTCTAGATAATTTAATATAGTGCAATCTGGAGCATTCATAATGTTGCAGGAAATTCCCCATCACATTAGGTCCTTACGCACTCACGCAACCACACGGCAGCTTCTGCATACAGATAATCAGCCTGTTGATGTTGACTTGAGAAAGTTGTCATCTTACCCTATTGTATATAACTGGCATCTGCGTTGGCTGGCACTGAAAACAAGGGGGGGATCTGTGGGGTAAATCAGGCGCATTTAGGAAGCGGTGCATAGATCAAAACAAAAGCGCGCGCCACCAAGAGGTGCGCAATTTCCCTGGAGCGTCGAACGCTTTTTTGTTTTTTAGGTGGGCACTTCTGGAGAAAAGTTGGAGGTTTGCCTTGCTGTCGCTCCTCGTTAGTATTCTCCACATTCTCCGACAGATTACAGCATTTACATATGAATAGGATTCAGCAGCACTTCAGCAGCACAACAGACACTTTGTGGCTTTCCGGGCCTCCTGGACTGGAAAAACTTGGCCGCAGCACCCATCGGCCGTTCCCATAGAGAAGACAGAAAATCTGCAGTTTGTGCGGAAATGTGCTGGGAACAAAGCATGGGGAGAATACACAGTATGCGGGATCAAAATATTTCCTTAACACCTCCAAAGGAGAGTTATTGGACTCATTTGAAAGCCAATGTAGTGGCTCCGCTGCTGAAGATGAAAAAAGTAATAAAAACAGAGATTTAACCAAAGAGCGACGGAAATCCCCCCAAACTGATTTCAAAATAAAAGTAAAGGCCAATTACTATCAAGAAGGTAGTTATTAGCAAATAACAACAGGAAAAACTATAGCACTAAGAGAGAAACTAATAGTTTGCCTTAAATACTCAGTTCTTAGTGACACAAAAGTCAAAGAAAGAATTGCATTTCTAAACCTTAAGAGCAATGGACAAGTAAAATAGTTAAAATATGTCAATGACAATAGAATATCTAGTCTGTGTATATGACTCTAAAATATATCTAGTGTATTTTTTTTTTTTTTTTATATTAACAGAGCCACAGAACCAGTTAAGATTACCACGCAAGTAATCATTGCAATCTTTGCAAAAGGAAAAAAAACAGTATGTTTTTTTTTTATTATTATTATTATCCCTTTTATCTACTAACTATAAGTGACATGACTTATTTCTCTATTCTTTTAAAACAATTGTACTAGTTTGGCTAATGCTATTATCCATTAGTATTCAGATTATGTCATTCTTTCACTTTAACAAAAATTTAAAAGGAAAAAAAGTTTCCCTCTTAAAAATGTTTACTTTAACATATCTCAGTTGAAAAGTAATTCATTTAAATACATTTATCTTAGTTAACCTGCTGTACTTTAGTGAAAGCATGGCAGGTTTACTTTAATCAACTTAAAAGAAGTTTAGATCATCTGAGTTACCATAACTGGAGTCCAATGGTGCAGGATAAAGAAACTAAAAAAGGAAGATAACCAAATACATGTTTGAAGTTAATTGCTAATATTATTATAACATATATATATAAAATATGTGTCCAGGTCTTCATTGTAAATTGGAATTAGTTGTGAGCTGTCCTAATCTGTAAAACAGAGGTTAGAAAAATAAAGTCACTGTTGTTCTATTCAACCTTGGTTCTCTCTTGCCTCATTAGATGTATTCCACTTATTTCTTTTCACTTTTCTGGTATAAAAAAAACAAAAAACTTTCAGTATTTAAAATTTGCTGTCACAATATCGCCTGCCATGGATATTATTTTGGAAAGTCAGATGTACAAAAGTGAGTATCTGATCTTTTCAACTTTTCATAGAACAAAAATACACTGTATTACAGCCAAAAAATACCATGGATAAGTAATGTTATTTTGATAATGCTGAAATTTTAAGCTAAAAATATATGTCAATGCTTTTACTTAACCCCCCACCCCCACCGCCACCACAAAAAATAAAATGAGCATACGGCTTTTTTGTAAGAAAACAAAAAGATCAAGTTCAATAAAAGAATATAAATATGTAAATAATTTTTTGTTCTGTTTTCACTTACCTTTTTTTTTCTCTAAACCGCTTCAAAAAAATTATAAGAGTGTATTATTTTGAAAGTTTTACCGGAAGCTAACAATTTCTACTGATAAAATTGGCATCTCATTAAGCTCTACATTTTTCTGTTGCATTTCTCCAGTTTTCATATTATTTCTATGGTCTACTTATACAAAGTTACGCAAACACTAATTTTATCTTTTGTCTCTTTTTTTTCCGTTGGCAAACGGCAAAAGAAAAAAAATTCATGATTACTTTTCTTGTCATTGCCAAGCAAGCGGTGTTTAGTCAGAGTAAGACAACGGTTTATAAGTGACAATAGTTATTAAAGGTCGTGTCAGTGGATGCAGAACCCACGGGAACAGGTTATCCCTCTTACCGTGGGCCAAGCGGACCAGAGTGGGCAGGCGGTACTTGCTGACCACCGCGTCCAGCGGCAGCGCCAAGGGGCACCAAGTGATCTCCGACAGGCTCGCCGACAACTTCTCCATCCTCCCGGGTCATCACGGTGCCGGAGATAACGGCAACGGTGACGGTAAAGTTGGTGTCTGTGGTTGAGACGGTAACGGCGAGGCGGAGGACGGTGACCGAAGGGGTGTAACGGAAAAGAGTTTCGCCATGTTTGAATAATGCAGGAGAGAGGAGCCGAGCGGAGCTTCGCTCGGTGCGCGCGGAGAGGAGGGGGAGAGGGTGCGCTGCGCTCCCACTCGGTCAACCGGTTTCTGCCTGCTGCCTCCCCCACGCGAGCGTTAAAAATCAAGTCAAACATTTAATGTGGCCAAAGAGTGTTTTGTAACACCGGCAGAGGCGCTTGTTGCACACAGTCAATGGGAAAATAAGTTTCCATGACTTTTGGTTCAGCAATAAATCTAAATGAAGAACAACCTTGATGAAGCCAGGTGTGGCTAATTAAACGCACCTAATGAAGTGACTCTAAAGTACTACTTAAGTCCCTACTGTAGGGACTCCCTCCCTTTGCTGCTCTAGAACATACAGGGCCAGGGTTGAAAGAGCAGCAATTTCTTTCCATTTTTCTGTAAATGGGTTAAAATACCACTATCAAACAGGGGCGGAGCTAGATGGGGGGCCAGGGGTGGCCATGGCCACCCTACCATTTTTTTCTCCCTGTAATACAGATGGTGGCAGCAGTAATACTCTCAAGTGGAATATTTAAAACATTTATCAAAACACACACACACAAATAAAAAAAAAACACTGTGGTTAATTATGCGCATCAATATACTAACATTAAAGATAAGTACAGAATTAATGCTTTTTTCAGAACTAGTTTTTGTGTTTTTTGAGGTAAAGAGAAAATTATGTGTCTCTGCAAGTCATCTAAGCGTCTACTGTAAAATTATTGATAAATACCTATTTTAATAAAATGTATAAAATAATTTAGGTATTAGTACTTGTAAATATCAATTTTATGCAGAATGATTATTGTAAATGACCCGATTTCCAATTTATTTACAAGACATATTACAATGTGAAGTTATTTATTTATTTTTGCTTCCATTAATTTTGTGAATATACAATGCTTTACATTTTACCTTGTTTTAAGAGGCTTTATTTTGAAAGTACGTGACGTTTTTAGTTAGTGGCTACAGCGAGATACGGAGAAGAAGAGTCTGAAATTGAAACGTAGAAAAAGAAGGAAAGAACGTTAAAATATTACTTCTTATTTTAAGGACTCGCACCCTCTGAAGTGGCACAAGGTTAGTCCTTATTTGATAAGACATGTTTAATATGTGTTCATGTGTTTAGAAATGCTTGTGAAGAACTTTTTTTTTGTTCGTTATTAAGTCTCTGTAGCTTATGTATAACGGGCGGATTTTACATAGTAACGGCCAGTACCGTAATACATTTTTTCTTCTGTGCTTTGCCTAGCTCTTACGTTGGTCGGTTAAAAGGATTATTGTGGACAACGCTGATACATTTATAAACAATAAAACCATCAGTCAAGTGCTGACCATCATTCGGGGGAGATGCGACAATTATTGATACAAGTAGGTAAGTAATGACAATGGAAAAGATGTGCACCCAAAACTCAAAGAATTGTATTCACTATACCTTTTATCTAGGAAACACAGATGTTTAAATATGTATGTCTATTTGTCAGCAACGGTTGTAGAAAAATATAGCCTTTATTTAGACCAGGGGTCTTCGTTTTCCAGGCCAAGGACCCCCAAACTGATGACAAGATGGAGCGGGGACCCCCTAATTATACATATTGTATGAAATTGTGTTATATCAACCTGGCCCTATAGTCACTCTATTACAGATGGAGTAATGTAAGGAAAGTAATTTCTTCCTGGGATTATTAAAGTATTTCTGATTATGATTCCTGGTTGATGGGACAGGTGTTGTGAATGAAACGGTGCCCAGCTTGAAAGAGCTCCTGTGTGTCGCTGAATCTGAGCATTGATGACTGAAAGACATCTTCTGCCTCCATTTATCTGTTTACTACAGTGTTTAGAATTCATGTTAATGTGGATTTAAAGACATTTCAATTCAGGAGGGAATATAAAAAATAAAAAAAAATGAATCAACCAAAAGTTTCGTGACCCCCATGCAGTGCCTCCACGGACCCCCTGTTGAAGACCTCAGCTGTAGATTATTTCATACCAAACTTGCACCTCATGCCTAAAATGTCATGTTTTTCCTCTTGGTCTACAAAGATAAAATGTTTTTTGGATTGTAAATCGTAGGAAACGAAAATCCAGGCTTAATGGTATCAGTGAAACCTAATCTATATCATTATTATTATTTGAACTTTACCTAATTTCCCTTCATGGTATTTTTTCATCACCTCATGGGTCTAAAAGTATGGCCTAATGTGGGACTGTTCATAGCACTCTGTTCTCAGAACCAAAATGTACAGACAGCTGTTCATTGATTTTTGACAATGAGGCAGTTGTAAAGCTAAATCCATTTAGCAGGACTGCAGAATACGGACCTTAGCAGAATTATGTAACTAAGTTAAATGTTTATTTTTATCCAAGTGTCAATCAAAGCAGGGAAATATTTTTAAAAAGTTTGGATTCCTACTATATGATGAAATAACATCCCACCTTTCCCGGAATCACTAACCACATTTAAAACCCACTCTGCACCAAATAGAGACATATTCCCAGTTCAACTACCGGTAGTTAAAATGCAAACCCAAAGTGCAACTGGCTATAAATAGCTTACTCATTCCTTAAATGGAGCAAAGACTACAACTTAAGTTTAGATCCGTCTAAAAGGACCAAAGCTTAAACAGCGCTGAAATACTTGCATGTTTAAAAGTAAATTTTTTCCCATCTCCTATTTTGTACCATGTTTAAAATCCAGTACCATTTGAAAAACATTTATATTGGGATAAAAAGACTGTTGGTAGAATGTAGAATACCGGTATATGGATCCTTTGTATGAAGGTTTACCAATTAATATAATTTAAAGAGAACATCTGGCTGCCCAAAACTAGCAAAGTAAACAGTCTAGAATATGTCACACCTACAATGACAAAAAAAAAGTCAAAACGCCAAAAGTGGAGGTCATACATTTTATTTGATCCATATTAACAAAAACTGAAATATGAAGAGAGACTTCAGGATTGATGAGACGGGTAATATATCACAGAAGAACAGGTTTTCCTCATGGTCACCAGTTCAATGTGCAGGTTCTAAAGAAAGAAAAACAAAATTATCAAATAAAAAAAAACTAATTTAAATATATTTCACACAAATTGGAGGAATAGTTTGTCCAATAGTAAGTCAGGCAAGTCAAGGAAACGTTCTAGCCTTTCTTTGAAACATCCAAAATACACTTAATATTTCATTAGTACTCTTAAAGACTGACAAGGAAAAACATCTTTAAAGCTTTTTCTTTTTTCAGATTGATCAATATCCCTAAAGACAAATGGGGTGCATTTAAAAAAAAAAAAACTTCCCATGGTATGGGTCAGCAAACTGATTAAACTATTTTTTTTTATATTTTATTAGAAAAAAATGCATTTGATTTTTTTATGCAAACCAAATAGTATTCAATTTGTTCAATAAGGCAAAGTGTGTATAATATTTTGTATAGCCAATTAATATTGTCTTGCCTTTACAGTTGTATACAAATATCAAAGCTACATGATTTAGTGAATCGGTCTTTAAAATACAAGGTCTTACAATATCATAGTCTCAAAATGCTGTTTGGATGCAATATGTATTTCAAGTGGCATATCTTAATGCTCAGGAGGAAAATCTGTTTTGGGGCCTGTAATATGTGTTAACAGTAGTTGTTTAAAAAGCACAAAAAAAATGACTTTAAAAGGTAGAGAGGTTTGAGGTTGTTCAAGCCATTAAAAAGCTAAAACAAAGTTGTTTCAAAAGCACAACAGCAGATGTGGGTCAGAAGGATGCTTTATTCATTTTAATTACCAAGGTAAAGAAAAAAGAAATATGTTGATCTTTTTTAACCTGTCTAAAGAATTTAATTTTCATTCATTTTAATCGATACCCTGTCCATACAAGATGAACAGAGAATCCAAAAAAATCAGATGCAAAGGCTGTAAGGACTCAGCACTGCAGCCCCAAGTTCCTTTCCTACCCTGGACAGTCTTCTTACTGTTGACTCCATGAAAGGTGAAAGGATAGGAGCTTGGATCTACGATTTGTTGTATTAGGAGGGAGCCGACTTCCTAAAGCTTCCCATAGGTCCACACAGTCCTGGTTGTGTTTAATTGTCTTAAGCTGGAATCCTGCCAGGGTTTTGCCTCGTACAGATGATTTTTGTACGAGGCAAAATTTTTCATATGTTCTGAAGTTTGAATCTGTCCTCAGCAGGCGCATTTCAGTCTGGAATCACAAGTACAAATCTAACCCTCCCAAAAAATTCCCCAAATCAGGTGATGAGAACAGAGGGATTTCCAGATCAACAAAGGTCTTGGCTCAATGGGAGGGAATCTGGTTAAAAAAGCTTTACTATTTAATTATACCCCACCGAGTGGTCACTTTGTGAATTGCTATCAAAATGACAGATGGACTTTTAAATGTACCGTCATCTTTTTTTCTATAAATTATGAAATTCAAAATATTTTATCATGACCCTTAGTTGGAAGTAACTTTTTCAAAAACATGAGCTGGACAGACTCCTTACCATCTAGCCATTTGCTTTTTTATTATTTGAACACACTTCATTATCACAAGTTTAACCAATATTTCTGCAAGTTCAATGACACGCACTCCTAACAAGCAGCCTTTTTATTCTTGTTCAGACACAAGGATGAACAGTGGAGGTAAAAGTTCCCTGGATAGACCAGAATAGGCTGGGAGGCAAACATTTTGATCAGTGCTCTATAGAAATTGGGTAATCTTTAAGCCAAGAACCTGGGATTATTAAAGCATATTGTTCTGTTTGACAGAGGTACTATACTATGGTAGGACATTCGAAAACATACGATCACATTCCTTACATTTAATTACTCATCATCATAGGTACATTTCTCCAATGTGAAATCAATAAAGTTCAATTATTAATTGTGGCGGCCTAGTGGTTAGGGCATTCAGCTTGGAATCCTGAGGTTGCAAGTTTGAAACCCACTCCTGCAGACTGCCACTCTGGCTTCCTGAGCAAAGACCCTTACCCCCACACTGCTTCCTGGGTGCCGCACAATGGCAGCCCACTGCTCCCCCAGGGGATGGGTTAAATGCAGGTTGAATGTCGAGTTGTACTTGTGACAGTGTAATTACAATAAAAGCTGGAAATAAAAAAAAAAAAAAAAACTTACTGTTTGCCACTGCCTTTTTCTTTCCTACAATAGAGAAAATTTTAAGAATGATTAATCACACTGATACACATTTCTTAAACATAATGCACAATTAATTTTATATAGAATATTTAAGCTTAAAATCAAGTTTCAAAAACCTCTCTCAGATATTCACCTACATTGCACTAGGGCTGGGCCATATGGCTTAAAAATAATTTCAGATTTTTGTTCCAATCAAATCTAATCCATTTATAATTTTTTCTTTCATTTAGTTTCATGGAGTCATATTTCACATGATAAAAATGCTTTTGAAATTTCTAAATTCAAAAGTACAACTAAATACAAGTAGGCAGACACTGCTACTGTAAACAACCCAAAAAACGTAACACTAAATGTTTGCAGCTCTTGGTATTATGCAATAAGCTTATTTATCAGCTTTGATTGTACAGTTAAGAACAAAAAGAGGCAGGCCGATGTCACTCTGCACCACAGGGAGTTTAAAGAGCGCATGGGTGAAAAACAATCCAGATTTTCCAAAAACTAAATCTTAAACAACAGAATCTCTAAATCATTTAAAGGGGAACACCATTTTTTTTTGTTACATTGGCCCCTTGATTTTACATTAATACATCATGTTCTACTCACCCATATTAGTTTTGTGTAATTTGGAGCTGTTCCGAAGATATTCGGTCTTGTTATATCAAAGTAACGTCTTCCTATGGGCAACGACTTGAAGGCACAAACTAAACTGTTCATAATTTATTCTTTATGGTACACCAGCATTCATAACATGTAGGTGAATCACTGTCCCCCAGAAAGCCACGGTTGTATTTTTTATATTTATCTTTTTTTAAACAAAGCGGAGTGTGTATGATGTCATCCGCGTGCGCTGGCAACCATTCATTGATCCTGTCCGCTGAACTGCTGCTAGTTTTACTCACATGTCTGGAAGATGTCTAGTGCTACTACCACAGATGATCTCGCTCTTGAAATGGAATTGAACGATTCAGATTAGCTCGCAGAATGAATAGAAGGGGTAGAGCTGCCTGTCACAACTCCAGTCTGGCGCACGAATGACGTCATACACACTCCACTTTGTTTTAAAAAATATATGAATATAAAAAATATAACTGCGGATGTCTGGGGGACAGTGATTCACCTACATGTTATGAATGCTGGCGTACAATAAGGAGCAAATTATGAACAGTTTAGTTTGTGCCTTCAACTCGTTGCCCATAGGAAGACGTTACATGGATATAACAAAACCGAATATCTTCGGAACAGCTCCAAATGACACAACACTAATATGGGTGAGTAGAACATGATTTATTAATGTAAAATCAAGGGCCAATGTAAAAAAAGAAAAAAAAAGGTGTTTCCCATTAAATAGCCAGCCCTTCATCACATTCCACCAAACACCAAATGTCTAGATCAAGGTCAAGATCTGTGGTTCTACTCACCCCCGTAGGAAACTTTATAATAGAGGTATGTCATGATGCCAACTCCAACCCACATCTCCTGGTACACCTTAGTGTAATAAGGGCCCACGGCGGACCACCATTTTGCAAAGGCTTGTCCAGCCATCTGTGACAAAAAGCAATGGAGTTTAATCAGTTAGGCAATCATAAATCTCAGTATAACAATTTTATTGTTCTTTTTGTTATATTTTTTTCTTGTTGTTGAAAAAACACTTGCAATCTTGTCCAGTTTAAAGCTAAACTAAATCCAACGATGAGCAAATATTGAATGACTACTAACTCAGCTTGAAATATTTAGTTACTTCTCTTTCCTACTTTCCTCCCATGATACTCTGGGGCAAAAAGCACTAGGCGTTTAGGTTCCAACCTGTTTGTTTCTGCTAATTGTAAAGCTACAAAAATGCTACTGTCAGTTTCTTTAACTTCAACGTGGTCGTGGTTAAATTAATTGAAGTCAGTCAAATTAAAACGGAGGAACAGATAGGCAAAAATTAGACCAACCATTCACAATTGTATTCGAAAAAATAGATCCGCTAATAAATAAACTGCTATGCAATCACTGTTGTACTTCAGCTTTAGCATTAAGCTAAGCTACATGTAGCTGAAAGAACAACCTATTCAAACATGGAACAGAGTGATTTATTCGTTTAGGTTGAACGAATTAAGACTAAACTTGTTCAAATGTCTTGATCATAACGTATTCAAGGGTCTGCATAACCTTTAAAAAAGGTAAATGCCAAAATTTACTCACATTTCAGTTTGTCTCGATGTAGCTGAAAGGTCAAGACGGCCGCTAAGGCTTCACGTCAAAGTCGTAGGGAGGAAGTCTTCTTCTCCTCTGAAATATGTCGTCCTGTGGCTACTTTTGGCGAGTAGCGCCCTCGAATGGTGAAACCGGTTCCTCTTCTCCTTTTATTGGCGGTTGGCGCGCAACGAAATGGTGCATTACCGCCACCAACTGGCATGGAGTGTGAATCTGAATGGCTACTTCCTACTTATACTGGACAAAACAAAATCAACAAAACCAAAATAAGATTAAAATCCTCTCCATTACATTGATTAATCTAAGATAATGGAAAACAAAAACATAACACTTATCTCTTGGGTTCTTACTAAGGATTTTTATTAAATTAAAGTGTATTCTGTCTTTTTTTTTTAAGATTTTGAACCAATTCCCTCCTTTTTCTTTCATACTTCTTACAGTGTACCATAACATGTTCGACTGTTTCCTGTTGCTCGCAGTATTCACACATACCGGTGTTATATTTACCTATTTTAAATAAAGTACCGTTTAATCCTGTGTTCCCAAATCCAAATCTTGATATAATTGTTTCTTCTCTTCTGTTTCTTCCAGCACATCTAATTTCTCCCACTTTGCTCTGAATCATATAAAACCATAGTCCTTTCCTCTCTTCTTCCCATTTTGCCACCTTTCCTTCAGTTTCCGTTTAATGATGCCCTTTGTTTTCATCTTACTAATTTTAACTGACAGATCGATGGCTTCTCTTTTTGTAGAATCCTTTGCAGCCTTATCTGCATTTCATTTCCTTTAACTCCCCTGTGTGCTGGTACCCATAGAAATATGACTGTTATGCCCATCATTGAAATTTTGTGCAATGTTTGCTGGATTTCAATCAAAATATCTGCTCTACTATCTGAGTGACTTCTCTGTAAACTGATTAGTGATGATGAATCTGAGCAAATAATCGCTCTCAGTGGTCTTATTTCCTCTACCCATTGTTCTGCAAACAGAATTGCTAGCATTTCTGCTGTGTATACTGAGATATTATCACTGGTTCTCTGTCCTATTATAATATGAAACTCTGGGACAATAAAAGATACACCTATCTTGTTAACTAAACTCTTTAATGCATCTGTATATATCTGGATGAAACTGTAGTAACTATTAATATATGCCTGTATTGTATGAGAATTCAAGATACACCCCCTATCCTTGTTTTTCTTTTCTAATAGTGTCAGATCTACTTTTGCTTCAGTGGCAGTGGTACTGTTGGACTGAACTTTAAATCAGTTGGTGAAACAGGTTAAGTGACAGTAGGTTAGTAAGTTGGCTCCCCCATGTGGATCATTATTAAAACCAGGATTTAGTTGCTTGTTTTTGGCCATTTATCCCAGACCTCTTAAAAGTTGTTATAATGATAAATGATTGCAGCTTAAACCTGTCACAGTGAATAATGTCGTAAAACATGTTATACAGCATCTAAATAACTAAGAATATATTGCAAAGTAAATGTATGTCAACAATATAATTTAAGCAGTAAAAGCAATATAGATTAAAATGTTTGCAAATAAATACAATAAAATATATTGAAAATTCAACCCTTCAGTAAATACAAAAATCAATATATTAGACAGAAATGTCAGTTTAATGAAACGTACTCCCTTGTTTGAATTATTGCATCAGTGTTGCATGAAATGAAGGTAATCAGTCTGAGCTACTGTCAAGTTTAAATGAAACCCAGGTTGCTTTTCTAGCTGCCATCAGTTTTTCTGCATTGTTGGATGTCTATTTACTGTCAGTAACAGTTCAGTATAGGTTTAGCCTAGATCAAGCCTTTTTGCTGGCAAGTCAAGCATAGCAGGTTACAAGTGCTTCTGGGAGCTATACAAATGTTTTCAGCGGAGGGAAGTGCAAAGTGCTCACTTTTTTTTGGAAGATGGCTGTGCTGACTTTGGACTTGATAAAACTCTGCGCACCAACATTAGCAGCTGTGTTTACATTTGATCACTGGTGCGCTTTAATAAATGGAAATGTCTTGAGAGCTGTACTGAACAAAATTTCGTTTTGTATACAACATTGTGTGTACAGAAGGACAATAAAGCATGTTTAATTCTAAGTCTTAGTCTGACGTTGGCCCTGCAGATTATCGCTGGCTGAAGAATCTTGCTGAAGACACTGTCTTGCCCTGACTAAAGCCCACCCCTTATGAATCTTTCCAAACTCATGAATATATTTTGCTTTACATTCCTGTTAAGGCTAACACTAGGACTGCTGTTAATGAGTCCTTTTCTACCCTACTTTTTCCTTCAACTCAACTTTCCTTCAATATATCTAAATACAGACCCCTAAACAGACAGTTTCTTTATAAAGGATCTTGTCCACCCCATTATTTGGAGTGTCCCAGTGACTATCTGGTGGACAACTGTCAAGTCACATGTCTTTGTTTAGGCCATAGCATTGCCAGAGCATTACTGTATTCAGTCCCTTTTCATTGGTGTATGCAAAACTCTATTTGTTTTTTTTTTGTGAAACTGTATATTGGGCATTCTTTAACCTTTAGGCATACTTATCAAAAGAAAGAGAAAAAGAGCAACTAAAGCAAACATTTGTAATGAATCTATCCATCTATCATATATTAGCTTCACATTTACAATTGGATGACAGGAAAGAAAAAAATGATATTGTCAATGATTATCTAATTTGCTGACATACATCTATAAAGAGTAAGCTCTAAACACAGTTAAACTGACCTGCAGTAACTGTCCTTTCTCTCACACAGTAATCTGATGCCTTGGACTGAAATGAAGCAAATCAGCAGGATTAGAAGCTGTTCTGGTATTAAGTTTCCCTTGTTTTCCCACTGCCATAATAGAAGTTGCCTGCTCACATTAGTAAAAGAATAAAAAAAACTCTTGCGCAGCTCCCGAGGGTAAAGATGATACTGTATAAGAACCCACAAGTTTTATGCAACCTCTTTTTTCTGCAAAAGGAAATAAACTTTTTTTATATCCTCTGTTTTAATGAGAAACCTGTTAGAAAAACTTGACACCGGATTTGCCTTATCATATAAAAGAGATGGGAAACACCTTCTGATAAATATGCCATAAACCAAAGGTCCTTAGCAGTTTCCTTATTTTCTAAGTAAAAAAGCCCACAAAGCTGGATCTGTTTTTAGATACAAATTATCCTTTGATTTGCCAGTGTGTGACTTTTTTTAGCCCAAAGGTTATGAAGTATTCTTTTGCCTATGAAGTCATTTGGACTCACAGCAAAAAAGGTGGGACTTTCTGCTCTTTTCTGCCATCATGCTCCAATGGGCAGGAGGCACCTTGTTCAGTTATGAGCACCTAAAGGCCACGTCCTGTTTGAAGGCATTTATGAATGCGGATCAAAGCCGAGCCAAGGGGACAACAGCTGAGGAAAGCTACTGAACAGTATTCACACTCAAATGGATTCAACTGTCTGCAGCGACTTCTACTCAGCTTCAGGTATGTTGAAGACGTGCGATCAGGTCATCTATTTTTGTTCACCAGTATTATGGAAGAAGAGAAGTGGCTTTTAGAAACTATTAGTTCAGTGTTTGCATGTGTGTGCTTGTAGAGTGTGTCTGCGGTGAAATGAGGGCGTATGTGAGCTTAGGTGTGTTCCTGACATGACCAATCAAGCAGCAGACCAACTCATTCCTTTATACTGTTCTGTTATGATTTTCCTGCTCTATGTTTTATCCTTAGATTAATGATTAACAAGCCACTTTATTCAGGACCTTCTTGAAGTTGCAGCCGGCAACAGCATGGCTTCAGGATCAGAGGAAGACGATGGAGTTATTCCCCTGGACATTGATAATGTTCACATGCTCTTACAAGGTCAGACTATTTCTGTTCTTCTGTGGATGTTGTGACGTGACCATGTGGGCCACCTTTGGTTTCTCACTGCTCACACATTGGTTTGATATATAAATGAGGTTAGTGACAGAAACAAAAACAAGAGGTTCTGAAAGGATTCTATGCATGAAAACATACATAATTCTCTGTGTATTTTTGATTATCACTGAGAATCTGCACTGGACACGATGCCAACTGCTGGTCATTGCTATCAGTTTGAATTTCTCTTTGATCTTTTACTTTCTGTTTGTAAGGGAAGGAAACCAACAGATTTTATGATTCCTGAAAATACAGTATCATTTTACAAATTATAAAAATTACTTACCTCTTGAAGACAGAATTTATTTTTTCACTTAACTTTGATTATTTCATTAATAGTCCTTAGGAGCAGGAGCTGTTTCATGACACATTAACAGAAATAATAGCTGGTCAATTCAAACGGCAAATAGAAGTAAGATTATTATGAAAAACAGATTCACAGGCACATTTGTACTCCTAAATAGATAGATGATAAATTTAGCTTTTTGTTAAAAAATAAAAACCCACAGAAAAGGACTAGTTTTTAGAAAGGTCCCTTCATTGGACATTTCTTTATATTTAATAATAATGTTAAAAAATAAAAACCCAGGAAATAGAACATGCAGTTGTCTTGTGGGATCATATTTATTAAAGAAAAACAAGGGTATTTAAACCAATCCTTTATGAGAATATGGTTTATAAATTAACTGTTATGGATCACATTTATTTGGTTATTTTTGCCCAAACGGTATAACAGTCCTATCGTTAGAGTTATTCAAATGTTTAAATAAAACCTCTCTGATATGAAGTAGACTTAGAGGTCAAAAAGAGCACCAGATCAGGCCAGATCTTCAAAAAAAACACAAAAGTAATTTATACTGAAAATGGTCACAGAGTCATCATTAAGCCTAGAGGAGATGAAACTACTGCTGTTAAAAAAATCAGCAGTAAAGCTTTTCTGTAAGGTTTTAACAAACTCTTTTTGTTGTTGTTGTTTTTGGCATATGTTATAATCTGGTATAAAATGAACTCAGCATTTAATACAAAATAAAATTACAGTCAAACATGGTGGTAGTTGTATGATGATAAGGGATGCCTTGCCTTTTTATTATATAGATGACTTTGTACATTCAAATGTTTAAAAAGAAAATCTATATTATTTTACTGGCCTAGTCAAAGTCTGGCTTAAAACCTCCTGTGACATAACTTTAAAAAGGCTGTTTGTTGTGACTTGTTTTTCTTGCCGTTTCCAAGCGTGACACTAAGAGTTATTAGCTTAAGGGAGCTTTCTTTTTCCCATAGGGCAAGTTGGTTTGGATAACTTTTAGCCCCTTAAGGAATGATGACAGATTTTTGCATTTACTAAGGTTATTTTGTCTGGGATTAGACTGTATGATGAGCAAAAATACTTTGAGAAAAGTGTAATAGAAAATAATTTATCACGATTCTGTTACTATTGATTAGAAGATGCAAAAAAGCTAATAAAAGAGATTGATTAATGTCATAAATAGGAAAAGCTTAATACAATGTAAAGCTTATTTTTGAATGTTTGGAAATCGACATTTCATTTTCAGAATTCTGAAACATGAACTTTCAGTTGAGTTGCAGTTATAGGCCCAGAATAACATCTGTCGAACAATGAAAAAAGTATCTCAACATTAGATTGGCTGTGGAAAAAAGACCATAATCGTTTCACTTCATCCTTGAATCCCACCTTCTCTATTTCTAACAGAAAAAAACTCTCCGCTTTGAAGAGTGGATTTTATGAAACAATTAAAAAAACAGTTTTAAACACAATATTATTTAGAAAATGACTTATTGTAGAAATACAATAGAACAGATGACGGATCCATAAGTATTTGTTTGCCTGTATGTGCCTGTAGTTGCTCTTTCTTATAAATTTACCACCACAAAACACATTCTTTACACTGAAAACAAGGTTTTTACACAAGTACCGCCCTATTTAACGTTTAGTCTTTATGTGTTATGAACAGGGTGGAGTTAAGCAATTACACCGTTTAGAGGTATCTGCCGTGGCAGGCTCTTAAACAAACAGCAAAGCTCACAATCAGATTTATGGCCATTTTTAATATAACCAAATATATTTATGGAAAGAATGTTGATTTGTTTTTGACAAGTGTAAAGTTGTAGTCCTCAAACATGTGATGATGAGTGTCGGCTGTGTTTGTGTGTGTTGGCCTGAGGTTTCTTTCTATCCAGGACTGTGCTTAGTTACGGTGTGTATGAGTGTGTGTTTATCTCCGTATCCATGTCTCTCTCTGTCTTGGAGGCGATCCCGTATAGCAGGCAGATCCTGGTTCTTACATTTACTTTAGCCTAATGAAGAAGGCAAACGCTCTACAGCTGCTCCATGGGGGGAGAAGACACATTTTACTCAGTTTTAAATGGATGCCTTTTATGGTTATCATGCATGGGCAAAAGTAACTTAAGATTCTAAACATGGAGTTCAGAGAGTTTCTGTTCTCTGAAGAGGGTGAGTGATCGGTGTGCTCGTTCCTGTAGAAGCGCTTTTCATTTTGTCACAAATGTTGAGTTTATTCACAAACCTACAGGGAGGCATAAACTAGGATGTTTGGTTGAGGACTTTCACTTTTGGTTCAGTTGTTGATTTACAAATCTGGAATATCACTACAAATGAATTTATTCTTTACTCAGCTTAAATTCTTCCATCAAATCTTCCACAATAGAGTTTTTTTTTTACATCATAAGAATGCCAGAAACAATTAACTATGTGTTTTTTCTTTTTTTTTCTTTAACAGTGGAGCATGAACAGATCCAGAAAAGGACATTTACCAACTGGATAAATGCTCAACTTGCCAAGGTGTGTTGGAAAGTCATGATTACCTTTCTGTGTCACAGCAAGAAAGCCCCTAGGCTTCTCAGTAATAGTAGGTGGAGCAGTAATGCTTTATAAAAAGGTTGCTCCAGATAATCAAGTCTGCAGAGCTTGTATTACACTTTGTTCTTAAGTGTAAGATGAAAATAAGGTCTTTTCAACTTTCTTCTTTTTAATAAAATGCAGCTCACTTCTGTTTATCTGGTTAATTCATATGTTTCAGACAACCTGTTTTCAAATAAAATGAAACATCACACACTTTGTTAACAATCTCTGAGAAAAATGGCGTCACCATGCTGCTGCTGAGTCATATATCGTACAAATCTTTGTGCGGAGCCAAAGAAGCCGACTCACTGGTCAGAGAGCAGTGAAGCAGCTCTAGCCAGCCCCCTTTGGACAGAGACTCTGCTCTGCTGACATGGAACTGAAGTATAAATAGTTCCTCAGTGGAGCAGAACATCATGTAATCTGAACCCAGCCTCTTCTTAACTTTGTTTAGCATTGACTGAATCCACAACCTGCGACCTGTTGTGAAATTCAGGAACTGGAAAATATCTCTTTCAGTCTGCAGTGTAGTATTTAATGTCTTGATCATTTGCAAAAGACTGAAAGACCTGTGACATTATCAGTAGTTATTCTTTTAATGTTTTCTTGGTGCTCTTCTGATTAAAGATCCTGTTTTCATTGGCTTTCCTCTTCTAGCATGTGACACAATAAAAAATCATATCAGGTCACATTAGATAACTTTTCATATTACAACTAAAAACTGCAATGTATTATGTGCTTTAAAGCTTTGTAGAACCACTGTTTGCTGCATGTTGTTTGTGTTTTGGCTCCACCTGCTTTGTAAGAATAGGATATACATAATGAATATGCATAAAGAACAGACAGATACTACATGTTTGTTGTAACTGTCCAGTGGGAAAGTGAACCTTTGCACCTTATTTAAGTCTTGCCGCCTCTTCCAGCTTCAATTGCAGCCCTTATCAATGAAAATGATTCTCTTACTATGCTGCTATCATCACTATGTTTCACAATCGCCAGACATGTTTAGTGTCATACAAAGTGCTATGATGTTGTTATTTTTTCATTTGATTTCTTTTAACACTTTAGATTATCTTTTGTATGAATGATGCTACAAAGGTATAATCTTTTTCCCATTAATAGTGTTCTATATGCAGTTCAGAAAGTTGTACTTTGGCCTATTAAATCTGAGTTCCTCCTTCCACATACTTTTTATGCTCTCACATGGCTTGTGACAAACTTTATGCTAGATTATCTGTGACTGCCTCTCATTAATAAAATTATTTTCCTCCAGAAAGGCCAGATCTGAGGAATGAAAAGCCAACAGTTGTCCTGCAACTGAGCAGTACATCACCGCAGCTCCTCCAAAATTACCATGTACATCTTTACTTTTCCTTTAGTTTAGCTGTCAGTCATTTAGGTTGTAAAGCATTGCCTCTTGTTAGGTGTGCAGTTGTGCCATCAGCTGTCTATTTTCATGGATTGAATTAAGCTCTCTGAAATGTCCCAAGTTTGAAACTTAGTTTAATCACCAAACCCAGCTTTAAAGTAATCTGGAACCGTGCCGTTAACTTGTCTAATGGGTTCCTTGGTCTTAATGAGACTGTTTGTTCTCTAATGGTTGCTGTCAACCCTTGGAAACCTCCAGCTAACAGCTGGAATTATACCAAGATCTACACCAATGTGGCTGTGTTTACTAGTTAGGAGACTGCTGGACTTTGTTAAGTAGAGGTTAGTGACCTGACCTGACCCCACAGTGCATTATAGTGTATAACTAAGCACCAAAATCCAACTCCCCCCACGTGACCCAATATATATTAAGCACGAAATGGAAAGAAGAGATGATGGATTTAGGAATGTATGTAGGGGTGTGGTATGAAATGGGCTTAATAAATATGGATTCTGCACCTTTTGAATGTAAAAAATTTTAATAATTCAACATCTTTCTACTTGTATGTTTTATACAAGACCAGAAATATTGACTTGTGGGGTGTGAATACTTTTGCAAGGTTCTGTTTGTACAAAAACTAACATATTTTTGGTGTATAATCATTTTTTTTTTAATTTACTATGGTGCATCTACAACTGACAGATCCTGTAGTAAATGTAAAATGCGTTCAAATACACCCTCCACTTCTCCTGATCTGTTTGTTATATTTTAAATGAATTCAGATTTCTTTCGGTTTCAGAGATGTCCACCTTCATATGTGTCAGACCTGTTTTTGGACCTCAAAGATGGTTCCCGGCTGCTGGATCTGTTGGAAGTGATGAGCGGTCAGTCAATGGTGAGGACAGAACTAAAATGTGTTCATCGAAAGAAAAAAAAAATAAAGAAAAAATGTCTTAAACTGCTAAACTTCCCCCTAGAAAAGACAGAGAGGTCGAGGAGTTTTCCAGCAGAGGGCCAACATTGAGACAGCACTAAACTTTCTCAAGAGAAAATCTGTAAGTTTGGTTTTTCGCCTTTAGTTAGCTCACTTTCTTAAAAAAACAAAAATTAAAACATTCATCACTTAAACAGGAAACGTTGATCACATTATGTCTCTTCACATGTCTTTCCTACTGTATTTTTAAGATAAAAAAAACAAACAAAAAAACTAAAAGGTTAGTTTTATGACCCCAAAGCGCACATTAAGAGTGGAATTGTTATGTGTGTAGATCAAGCTGGTGAACATAAATATTCCAGACATCATAGACGGACGTCCATCCATCATTCTTGGCCTCGTGTGGACCATCATTCTCCGCTGTCATGTGAGCATAATTCCAGATTAAATGAAATGGTTGTTTCATGTGGATTTTTTTTTACAAAGCTGAGCATTGGCATCTGTGTCAACTGGGTTTAAAGTTTTTTTTGTAACTGTTTTAGATTGAGGAGCTGGCCAGTGCTCTGTCCTTTAGCTCCCGCCATTCCTCCCTCGACTCTGTAGCGAGCTTAGACTCCTGGTCTGGAAGCCCCATCCCAGCCAGTCCAGTCCCTTCTGGTCGGGTATCACCTCTTCACCGACGGTTCCGCGTTTCCGCCAAAAAGGCCCTGCTCATGTGGGTCAGGGACCAATGCAAAAAGTATGTTTGATATAATTATTTCTTTTTTTATTGCATGCTCCAAATATATGCCAAACTTTAGACTACATTCTTCAACCTATCTAGTTTACTATAATTTCTCAGCAGGGGACTGAATATGTCAATGATTTCATTGTTATTTTATTGTTTTTGTTGTCCAGCCAAGCTTATGCTCCCATGGCTTAAATTTAATCAGTTTTATTTCTATCTGTTAAACTTTAACATGTCAGTAAAGGATAAGATAAAAACTATCACTCTGATTCTGTGTAGGGTTAATTGCACCGTCAACGTGAAAGACTTTAAGTCCAGCTGGAGAAGTGGGGAGGTCTTTCTGGCCATCCTGTGCTCACTCAGACCAGAACTGGTGGATCTATCAAAGACCCAGACCAGAAGCAGTCTGGAGAACTTGGAAGAAGCCTTTCATCTGGCTGAAAGGGAACTCCACATTCCTCGCCTCCTGGACCCCCAAGGTGCCGCGGAAGCATTTCGACTTTCAATTATTATTATTTTTTTTTATATCCTTACTTAATTTCCTTTGCATTTCAAAAATAAAGCAAATGCAGAACATAATTGCTCTGATGGAAATCAACCTTCCTCCTTTCTCTTTAGATGTTGATGTTAAGGATCCTGATGAAAAGTCCATTATGACTTATGTTGCCCAGTTTCTGCAGTACTCCAATGACATGCCGTCGCCTGAAGACCACCTGCAGGTTAGAAGGAAGATTGTAAATTCATTTAACATTTGTTTAGTTTTCTTCTTTCTTCTTTAATTGGCTTTTTTAAGTGGCTTTTAACCCTATTTTGTAATTTTTCCCAACTAATTTTCTTAAAAGATGCATCCACTTTAAGTTTTTTTTACAAGTTTTTGGATTATACAGATAAAATGTTTAGTATGCCAGCTGACCAAAACTATGAAATCTACAAGTCTTTTTCCCCACTTTGAACCTCCAAACCTTCTACCTGAAACTGCAGCTTTTGAACTCATCTTCTCTTCCTTTTGGCTCCATCTTTCCATCTCTGAACTGATGGTGGCTTAGCTGTTTCCTTCAGAGCAAACTCCAATTTTCTCCCCTGAGAGCTTGCATGCTCACTTCGCTCCAGCAGTTGCTCTCTCACCTTTACACCAGGTACATGCTCCTCTGCTATCTTCTTTCCGCTTTTTTGCCTGTTAATTGCGCGTAATTTGTTCTAATCTAAAAGCAAACTGAAGCACAGTTTGGTCAAGCTTATTATTAGTCAAAGAAAAACCTTCAAATAAAGCTGGTTTTATGATTGTGCAACTGTAAAGCTGTAATTTGCCTCAGTTAACTATGCAATGCTTACATCTAACATCTTTACAAAGGTGTCACCTAGTGAGCAGACACAGGATGTGACTTGTTGGCTGCAGGAGGCCTATAAGGAGATTTCAGAAACATGGACAGCCACAGAGGGATCAACTTATGCCGAAAAATATCAGGTAATTCAAGGCACGATAGCCTACACAATGCACTTATATGTTGTTGGATAAAAGTAGTTACTTGTTTTGTTTTAGGTATATGAAAGCCTTACTGCTTCCTTTGCTGAGCAGAGAAGATCGGTTATGCGTCTCCTTGCAGCCACACGACGATGCCCAGAACTAGACCAAGAACAGAAAGCCCTGAGGACAGCATGGGAGCGACTGGAGCAAGAAGTAAGGAAATCTGCTTTGCTTATAAAAGTCACACTAAACGTTTAAACCCCTCCTAGCTGACTTTGTGAGTTAAATTTTTCCATGTTTGTGCACATGGAACCACCAGCAAGCAGATATTAAAATACATTTTTCCTTCACAGGCAAAAACATAAAAGCATTCATTTGCACCCATGTTGCAAAGGTGTGAAATAAGCCTACAAATGCATTAATCCTGAATCAACAACATTATATCTATAGTACTTTAAAAATGCAATTTACGGTAGTTTTTTTTAAAGTGTTTTATACACTCATAGCTTAAAAAGAAAAAGGAATGTAAAATATAACAAACAAAATTAAAGCAATAAATTAAGTTAAGTCATGAAGTGAAGTAAAAATAAATAATAATAAAATAATAACAACCCAAAAGCCAACAACAAGCAGCAAACTCCTATGCATTATAAAGTTGGAGCATAGTAGAAAAAGCAAACAAATTTTATTTTAAGTGTTGCTGTATGATTTAAACAAATAGGACTAATGTTGAGCTTTTTTTTAGATAAGAAACTGTGAAAAAAAGGGTCTGTTTCTCTCTAGAAAGATCTGGGACTTTGAAAGAGATCATGGCATCTTGTTCTGTTTAAACTACCATCTGGTGAGCTCAACCAACTAAAAAGGGGATGGGTCTTTATTTTTTTTATATGCAGAATAATTTCCTAGAATTATTAAACACATAAAATGAGATACAGAAATGAATTGTTATGAGGAAAGTGCTGTTCTATTGACCAAAGGAAGTTAAATAGTTTAGACAGAACCAGCAACTGTGTCACAACTAAATTCTTGCAAAAACTGGTTGGTATAAATATCCTTGAATTAAAGGTTTGTGTTTCATTTTTCTATTTCTTATCGTATTGCATTAAATTTGACCAAATTCATAAGCAGTTAATTAATATTTTAGGATAGTATGTAGATTATCACCAGAATGAAGCAGCTTCTCAGTTATTGTGAGAAAGTTCTGAAACATTTCCACCAAATAAAAAAGGAGATTTGATTTTGCCTTGGAGCTGTAGTTTCATTCTTTAAATAACAAAAAAGTTCTGATTCTTTCTTATATTCTTATTTGCTGTTTTGATCGTTCATGGGAGACTACATGGATGCTTGATGTTAATATCACAGGGAACTTTCTCTTCTTGTGTTCAGAAGGTTTTAATCCCCAAATGCATCTGTCCTTCTTCAGCTCCGAAGGTGTGAAGCCGATGTGGAGCAGAGTCTCCCTCCTCCTCTGGACTCGGTCGCCATGTGGCTGCAGAGAGGAGAGGCTGCGCTAACAGAAGAGGGAAGGACAGCGAAAGATCATGCAGAAGCTGCCAAACAGGCAAGAGCAAAGCAAGACCAACTAAAGGTAGTCTTCTGTTAAAGAACAATAACAAATACCCTAATATATATTAAACCTGTCAGCTTATTTTTTTTCAAACTTATTTTTTGCAGACATTAATCAAGGAGATGAATCATTATGTGAAGCTCACTGATACTTATCATAATGTGGATGATTCCGGAAATATGGCAGTGCCTCAAGAAAAGCTTGGAGACATAAAGAACCGGTTTGTGAAATAATTATCGTAGTCACATTAGACAGTTTTGTAAAATACTTTTTATTCATTTGTAACATTTATCTTGTTAAAAACCAGTGTGACTGGCATTCGAGTTTCTGCAAAATATGAAATCATAAAACTAGAATATGAGGAAAATTACCACACGGTGCTGGATCTCCTGAGAGAAGTCAGGGCGAAGGTCCAGACCTGGAAAGCTCCTTACACATCCCAGGAGTCCGTTCAGGTTCTTCTGCTCGACTGGCATGTGAGTTTAAAACTGTTAAATCAAAAATGATGAACTTTAAGTCCGATTTTATCTGATTATCTGTCGTTATTACTAATCTATTCATAGAATTATGATATTCTACATCTCATTAGATTATATTCTTCTAAAAATCTGGTCGATTTTAATCTCCTTTTTCACATTTTTTTTTCAGGAAACAATAGAGCATCAGGGATTGCTCTTAATTTTGATAGATGCTCTCCAAAGCTTGAAGGACAAGATGAATGTTTATACCAGCAAAGCTTCTCTAGGTATGCAACCTTTATAGTACCATAAACACTCATTGGTACTTCTGGTAAGGCAAGGACAGTTTATTTCTATAGCACATATGCTGGTGATGATTCTCAGTCATCCAGGTCATAATCATCCCAAAAAAGTCCAGTGGATTTTTTTTTTTTTACTTTCTTTAGCACATTTTCCTACATTCAAACTAAATTCAAATTGAAGTGTGTTGTATAAATCATTAGAAAACAAATACAGACATAGAATATAGGCAGGTAAAGAGAATGAAATGAATGATAATTCTGTTGGGAGTTAAAATGGACAAGTCAAAGCCATTTATAAATATATTAGATTTTAATATGGATTTAAAAGAAGACAGTATTTCAGGGCTTCAGTGTCTTTGCAGTTATCTGGAAATTTATTTCACATTGGTGGAGCATAGGAGCTAAATCTGGTTTAGGAAATGGAGAGAATATTTGAAACAGGTCTTCACCTTCAAGTCTATTCCCCTATAAAAAGAAATGGCTTTAGAAATGTTTTTTTTTTTTTTTTTTT
>NW_015150942.1:577850-594504 GCF_000732505.1 Cyprinodon variegatus | reverse complement strand
AAAATCCAACTTAAAAATGTTAAATTAAAATGTTAAACTAAAATGTTGAACAGTTTAATTAGCATGAAGAGGGTTTATATTTTGATTGAAAATAAATTCATATAAAACAGTTTAAGCTATTTTTCAAAACTCAATATTGCCATCAACTTTTTAACAAAGTGAAACAAGACATGGGATGAACATATGATTATATAGTGGTTTTTACACTAACTGTTGTGTTTTAACTTCACTGAATTTTCTGTGTGGATTTTTTAGACTCCCCTGATGTGACTAATGCATTTTTTTTAAAAACTAGCTATGAAACAATTACTATGAAACAATTACTACAGCTTTAATTACATCAACAATTAGATAACTTAATTATTTCAGCAAATCCCAGGAACATGAACCATGTGGCCATTGATTTGTTATAAGCCAGTCACTGGAACAGTGTGCAAATTTGGTTTGCTTGCTTGAATCATCATGTGCATGTGTGGATCTGGTGTGCTTGTGTTGATCACACATAGTATGTTAGCTTGTTAACTTTGAGACTCTTCTAGATCCATATATTTCTTTTACTTATGACAATAATAAGCTTACAAATCATGAACACATCAAACTAAGGATTAAAATATTACATCAGACCAATAAAAAGCATTTATAATTCAGACGTTAGATCTTAAAAAAAGATATGTTTAATCTAAAAAATTAGTCTAATCCAATCCATTTTGTAGTTTACTGAATATGACTACAATCAAAGACTAACCACTGTCATTAAAGAGTTTTTTTTTTATCCATTCTTAAGAAGCAATGCTTTATTTTGCCACACACTTTGTTTCCCAGGTGGAAATTCCCAGCGTGTCACTCGTCAGGTGAAGGAAGCAGAAAGCGAAGCAGAGCAGGTGAAACAGAGTACGGCGACTGCTAAGGAAATGATGGAGAGAGTGGTGTCTGCATGGGATGTGTACAGTAAGAGCCTTTCTTCTCTTGAGGCATGGCTGGCTCAATCTACAGCTGCAGAAACGCAGGTAACATCTGTTGGATTATCCCAAATTTATATATAAAGCAGAAATCCTTAAAGAGTGGCTTTGGATTTACTTTTTAAAATGTTTTTGTTCTAGGGTGTGAGCGAGTGGGCTTCATGTCATGCTCAGTTAAATGAGGTGGGAAACTTCCTTATTGAAATGACAGAAGCTTCGGTTAGAGTCACTTTGGTGAAACAAATCAGCAAAGTCAACCTGCAGTGGGCTGAACGCATGAAAAAGACTGTGTTTGTAAGTTTGCATGCTAATTCTGAGTTCTGTGGCTATTTTGCCAACATTGCCTTATTACAAAATATAGAAAATTTCTTTTGTTTAGTGAAATAATAACATTGAGGATTGATATGAGTTTGTTTGTTTTTAGGAAGTACTTTCAGTACCCAAAGTTGGTTCCTCTTCTATCCAGATGTCAGATTCATTAATACAAGAGGCTAACTTGCTCATGAGACTGCCACTGGAGGTATCTTCAGTCCCTTTGAAGGATATGAGACAAAAACTACAGGTGAGCAGGTTTGAAAAGGTGGATTTCATTAAATATTTGTTACAAAGTTAAAGTATCATTTCCATCTTTGCTCTTTTTGTCAGTCCATGAGAACAAAGCTTGGAGAGGTAGATGTGTCGTCTAACATCCCTTCTGCAGACCTTCAAACACCCCTTAAAGAAAACCTGAAGAAAACTCTCCTAAAGGTTTTTTTGTCTTATACTTTTTTTACACATTTCTTAAAGGTATATCGGATGATTTAGCATTTTTTTAAATGACCCACCCTCTCCACTGTAAAAACAAATGCACATACACAACCCTTTAACCGCTCCCAAGAGGTAACGCCTATTTAACTCATGTGAGAGCATGCATGAGCCCATTTCTCCTCACGCATGCTCTGTTTTAAAGTTGCTGTTGGCATCGCTCATACAAGCTTACTTTCCAAAGGAAGATTTGCAATTTTTCCACTATGTCAAACTCACCCCCGGTCAGTGAAAATGGGGATGAGCCCGTAGGACGACCTTACATAAACATATCACCAGAATGATGGTGTTAGGTCATCGTTTTGATGATCCACCCGGAAAAAGATCATCCTCCACTATACCTTTAACATGGAAGTTAGATAGGAAATGCTAAAGTACTTTCACTTCTTGATCTATTCCACATTTTATCTAGCCTCGTGAGATCATCCTGATCTCGCGAGCTTTCAAGATTTCACTCGCTAATCAGTCTGGAGACTCTCCGTTGAAGAAAATTTGGAGCCGTTCACCAAACGAACGTCCAATCAGCGTTGGCTTTGAGGCGGGTTAAGGTGTGACGCAACGAGAAGCGCAACAGTTCAGTCTAAAGAACATGGCGGCTTCAGCCGATGAAACTAGCGTTAGCGTGGCTATCGAGCAAGTTTTATCGGAATTACAGAGTATTTCTTCACTGAAAGAAGAGCAAAACACTGCTCTGGAGGCTTTTCTCAGAGGAAAAGATGTTTTTGCTCTTTTCCCGACTGGTTTCGGCAAGAGTAGCCTGGCTGTTAGTACGTCATATGCTTCGTTGATCTGATTGGTTTATTTGGCCCGTCTATCACCAACATAGGCCAATCAGCTAACCAGTATTTTCACCCCTTTCCAAAATTACTTCAACCTTCAAGGCAGGTTTCCAGATGGATATGCGGAGCAAATCCATCTGGCGGAGTCGGGTTACATTTTATCACCTTAAAACCACAAACCTGAACGTATTCTGAACACATTTAAAGATAAAGACCAATACAAAGTAGTACATAATGTTTTTGCAGGAGGAAAATTACTTTGTTTTTCTCAAAAATCATAAACAATAAAGCATGATGTGGCTCCTGGAGTCAGTTCTTTTGCTGAGCAAATTTATTGTAGCTCTGATTGTTTTATTTTGCAAAATATGCTATTCCATAATCATTAAACATCAAGAAGACTTAAGCTAAACTTTAAAGTCAACGGGTATAGATTTCTTTAAGGAAGTTTTTTTTTTCTTGCCACTAGAGAATATGTTTCAGGAGATCTTGGTTAGTTTCTCCACCAGAGGTATGGATCTGTGCAGCTCCTCCAGGGTCACCACTGTTGTGCTTTGGCTTCTTTTCTGATTATTGCTCTACTTTCCTGTCCTGTCAGTTTAAATGGGAAGCCATGCCTTGTGTAGATTTAGCTTTGTCGTGTTCATTATCTGATAAAGAACTGATCATTCAGGTGGACGGTTTTAACTGGACATTTGATCCCTTGTGTTTTTTTTATCAGCTTGCTGAAGCCGAAAGGTTGTGTGGGGAACTGCAGAGAGGAGCATCCAAACTTGAAGGATGTGTGGCTGAACTGGATCACTGGAGCACAGAAGCCCTGGACTGTTATGAGCAGCTGATGGAAAAGAAACGCAAAGGAGGGCGCTCTGCATTTGATTCTGCTGCCAAAGTTAGCGACAACAAAATCTAATTTAGAAACACCAACCTTAGTGTTTTGGATTTGTTTAATATATTAATTCCACTGTATCTTTATAGGTGTTAATCTCTCGTGGGATGATGCTAACACAGCAGGTGGTAGCTGAGTGGCAGTGCCTGGAAGACTTTGTTTCTGAGCAACAAAAAGCCTCTTTGCAACATTTAAGTACAGCTGACATGCAGGTCCGGATTGCAGCCACCGTCTCTCAAACTCAAGTAAGTTGAATCCGTTAAACGACACTTGATCAATAAGTTACTGTGGGAAATATGATTAATATCACTTTAATTTTGTTTAGGAGATACTTGAAAAGTTAAGTTCCTGTGGATTCAAGAAGCAAATTGGTGACTTCTGTGAACAGATACAATTGTCTGAAACTCTCCATCCACAAACTGGGTCATATGTTCAGGCCAGAACCAAACAGATTGTTCAGGCCAGAACCAAACAGATTGTTAATGTTAAACGGCAAATTCCAGAACTGGTTCAGGTTCCTGATCAGGGAACAACACGTCCGCAGGTTTCAAAACTCCAGCCATCAAGCACAGAGGAGAGGAAAGGGACTGTATCCCTGGTGGAAATAAAAACCACGCCTGAGCCTGTCATGGTACCATTACGCCAGCATCAGTGTTCTGTTCAAACTGAACGTCCTGCTCTGTCTATACATGCAGCAGGGTCAGTTACAGTGGAAACGAAGCGTGCATCTTATTCACACGGTCAAAGTATCAAACAAAAGTCGGGAACAGCGTCACAACCAAACATCAAACTGGCACCAAGTCAAACCCAGCCACCGCCGATGATCCGCAGTGAGGTTCATTCTAAAGCCCAGTCGATGGCCAGGAGCAGACTGGAGAAGGCCAGGGTTCGCCTGCAGGGACGCATACAGCAAGCTATAAAATTATTCGGTGGCAGAGAGATGACTGAGTCACACATCAAGAAAAAACAGGTAGATGATGGATTGAATTCAACCAATTTTATTTTAATGCATTTAAAAAAAAAAATGTGTTTGAACCTACCTGCTGCTTCTCTTTATAAACCCTGGAAAAGGTTATATCAAATTAAAGCTCTGGGTTTAGGAAACATTCTGAAATATGTGAGATATTTGTGTTCAGCTGTTTGTTTTTCTGTGCAGAAAGCTCTTAACATTCTTCAGCCTGCCATGCTCGAGGAGTTTCTGGGGGCAGTGGAAGCTTTTGGGGCCTTCTGTTCAGGGCCGCAGCTCCAGGACTTGATGCTTCTCTCTGACTCAGTCAGAAACCAGTGGGAGGTATGACAGGAAATGAAAAGAGTACAATAAAAATTCAAAAGATAAACGTTGTTATTGTGCCTAAGATTTAAAATAACAAACTACAAGGTTTTTAAACTCACCATGGATGTTTTAAATTCTAATGTGTGATTCTAATATAGTGTACTGACCTGCTGTGAAATAAAGATAAACATTGTTATTCTGCCTAAGATTTAAAATAACATAATACAAGGTTTTTAAACTCACCTTGGATGTTTTAAATTCTAATGTGTGATTCTAATATAGTGTACTGACCTGCTGTGAAATAAAGATAAACTAACATAATAATGTCGACAAGCCTAAGAGACAATAGTAAGCATCTCCTTTCTTGTTACATTCAGGGTGTGCGCCGGGAAATGGCTGACTTTATTTCCATCCAAAAATGTAAAATCAAAGTAGAGCAGCCATTTTCTGTTGGTATAACTTTTACTAATGCTCTGCATGAAGCTGCTGACCAGACTGACCTCAGTTCCTTGCAGCACGGCCATCAGGTACTAACAGGAATTTAACATTACTGCAGCACCTATTGCTAATTAAAAAGTATTAATAGCTATAGGTTGTTCTCATTTTAAGAGAAGTTTATCTCCTTATTTCTAGGACGTTACCCAGGGGACTGGGTCAATAGAGGAACGTTTTCAAGTCCTTGGAGAACTTTGTGAAACCCTGACACTAGAGAAATCCCCCGACTTGCCAACAGACCCACAGACAGAACCTGACAAAGAGCAGAAAACCCAACTTAGTTTGGCAACATTCCTGCCTAAGAGGTAAGATACTGCTTATCTACAGAAAGAAAAAACAGGCTGAGCAGTGTCCACTGCATTTTGTTGCAACACTTGCAAGTCATGCAAATTGTAAAAAAGACATTTTTATATTTATGCTTCAAAGTTTAGTAAATTTTCTAGGAACAATTATTTTGTAATCCACAGCTTCCTGTTTTCCTGGATTGTGAAAATGAATGACATTCAGACATTTAGCCGCTCTTCAAACTGGAGTAGAATAGCACAGAAATAACTTACTGTCATGATTAAACATGCATTTAAGGCTTGCCAGAATGTTGTGTTTTTAATCAGTTTATTTACAATAAAATATGAGCTTAGTTTATGATTTTCTGCCCATATAAATTTCTAATACAGAAAAAGAGCAAAATTCATACTTTCATGAAATAAATGCTTTCACACAGTTATGTGCTGAGTTATAGAAAGCCGTAATGGGATGTGTCATTTTTTATTTGATATTTTTCTGGTTTGGATCTTGGATTAACTCGTCATTTTTTTTTTATTACTTTGATCCATTTTGATCTAATTTTTTTGCTAACTCCTGTATTTTAACCAATTTCCATGTTTTGGATCCCAGTGATAAAATTCGCTGTTTTGTTTTCCAGACCTTTTCGTTTTCGGATTATAGCTTTACTAACTGATCACAGCTTGAATTCCTTCTCCTGATTGTGTTAGAATAAATTGCTTTTCTTCTTTTTATTTCGGTCTCAATTTTTTTTTAATCAGCTTGTTGTAGATTTTATTAGCTCTCTGTTTTTTAGGTGATCTCTAATTATATCATTCACATTATAGTCCTTTCTTACTGCATATTAACAAATAAGACAAGTGTTGTTTAACCACTTTTAGGTTTACCGATGTAAATTTTGCAGATCTGAGAAAAAATAAATCATTAAGCTTATTGATTTAGATGATGCAAAACATTTTTTTTTTACTTTTATCTTTCTAATCCCTGCTGTCTACAAACTTAATGAAATGTCTGTTGTATTGAGCAGCTCTGACTCCCCCTGGCCTCCTCCTTATGTACATCTCTTATCTCAGCAGGGGACGGCAGCTTGAGGTAAACACCCCACTGAGTCTGGCCGACATGCAGCCGAGCTGCAGTCTCACTCCAGTGCAGAGCCTTGACAGGGCACAACAAGACATCTTGCCCTTAGGCAAGGGAGTGCATGCTCAAAGACTCGATGACGCCCTCCAGCTGCGAGTTCAGGACGTCCCATCAGGGAAGACGGACCACCTGATGCAGAGCCAAGGAGACGGGTGGGAGAAAAAGGAGAAGCCTTCACTACGAGCTGAAGAGCAGCTGCTGCGAGCTCGCCTGCTGCACCTTCCAGAGAGCAATCAGCAAGCACAAAGTCACATACAGGTATGATGAAATAAATTGTTTTCTTTGTGTAATTGATCGATCTCTGTAAGCTTTGAAGCTCTATTTATTTACATGGTTAAGAAGTTTAATGTCAGTATTTTTCATTCTATATACATATAAGATAAAGTAAAACATGTTTTCTTCTAGTAATCATCTAAAAATTTAGTTTTTTTTTGTAGATTAAACTTTCGAATGATGCTTTGCACATCTTATCCATCCTTCTCTTACTGTAAGCGTTAAGTAACCAGAACTGTTTTTTTTTTTTTTGCTTTAAGCTGCATCCAACAGTTAACGGCTTACTTAATAACATAATGATATAACTAATATTATTTGTTTTCACTTTTGTTTTTAATCTCCACGTGTTAAATACAAACAACTGAAAAGTTTTAAGGAATGAACAAATACTATTTTGAAAAATGTTCACTTTTTTAATTCTTTGAAGAGCCTCTATCCTTGTTGTTTTTCTCATTTGTCCTTTACTAGTTGCCGTCTTCAGCCTTGATTGTGATCCTGAGCTTTTATTTAATTATAGCTTATGTTTTATAAAAAAAAATCTAATTTAATTGTATCCAGTTAGGCATTTCCTCTTTATGTGACAACATCCCTATAGCCAGATTTGGCCATTGCTGACTTTAATGGATAGCGAAACAGTGCCATTTATTTTCCTGACGTAGGTGCAGTTTGTTCATTAGAATATCAAAATTGAAGGGAAAAAAAAACAAGGTTTGCACACCACTCTGCTGTTTTACAAACAGAAATAACTTTAAAGATTTTCTCTGTTTTGCGATATGCAAACCTTAAGTTTACGCCCTCAGTTTCGACCTGATGTTTAATTTGTCCTTTCATACAAGGTTTCCTTTGTTACCATTATTATGATCTGGATTTTTTTTTTATAGCAAAGACTTGATCAATAGATTTTCTTTGATGTTATATGTTTTTAGATCAAAAGGCAAGCATCCCAAGTCATTCAATCATTTAAGAGTTTTTCAAGTTTGCCTTATTAAATAAGAATAAACAACAGAAGTTAATTCTTTCCTTTCAGCCAAGAGAGAAACTTGTTCATTCTTATATAAATAATAAGATTTTTGCAGATAGATGGATTCTTTATACACTTTGATTCTAAAGAATTTGTTTCTTAGTCCTGAAGTTTTTATTTTAAATGTTTTTTTAATTTACAATTATAACTTTTTTAACTATAAGCAATTGGTCAGTTTTGATCTTACTGTTTGGTTAGAATGAACTGAACCCAATAGTTTTTTATAAATCTGGGTAAGTTCTAAAGAAATATGCTTTGGTCCGAATTTATGGGAAGACTTTCAATATTTATCCTAATAAAATAAATCTGGTGTACTTTATTTAGTTATATCTTAATTTACATAAATCCGTCCAATAAAAACCCACTCAGTAGTTTCACTGCCCGTGCTTGACCTATGCATGACCCTTTAGCAGACAGTAACAGCAGTCGCACACTGCTCCATCTTTTCCTTGTTGATTCGATGATCTGTTACTATGCTTCTCTCACATCTTCCAGGCAGTTGTTAGGAGTAACACTGTGGAGAGCAAACAGGAGGCAGAATGGACCGTCATCCCAGAACCAGCTGTCCTAACACAGATGGAGCCCCCTCCTAAAGAGGATCCACAAGGAAGGCAAGGATTAAGTAGTTTGTATTCTCCGATCAGTTTTGGGGAGTTACAGTACTAGATGCAAAATATAGATCTAGATTAATGAGGAGTTTTGGAGTACGTCTCTGTCATCTCTCATGTGTTCAGTCATTTAGCTTTAAGAGAATTTCTGCTCTCACATTTATTCATACAGCTTAAACCTTTTTAGATTTTGTCAGGTTACAATAAAATACTGTAGGATACTTTATTGTATTTCAATGTGATAGACATAACGGCATAACTGCCAATTACGGGGGGGGGGGGGAATCTGCCTCCATTTATTCCCATACACCGACATAAAATCCTGGACACCAGATAAACCAGGAATAAGAGGAGGGATTAAGTTATGAAAATATGTAATCCAAGGTTTAAATATCTCACAGAGAACTGTACTGCATGCATTAACCCTGTAATGCCAAATGTAGCATATTTGATACATACGGTTTCTGAAATGTTTTGCGTCTGACACCTTTTGCATAATTTAATGGTAAAAACTTTGCTTAAAATCCTATTGTACACAATCAGATATACCTGATAACAGAGGGCAGAAGACTACACAAAAAATAATCTTGACTTATCGCATAGTAATAAATTATTAATATCAAAAACGTATTTCTGTTTTTACTTTTTACATATTTTGGTAAAAGTCCAAATAAGGACTTCAAACCAAAAAAAGTAATTTTCTGTTTTGTTTTATTCTTGGATCGGGCTTTAAAGGGTTAATAGCCCTCCATCTAAACTCACAATAAAGAGACCATTTATTAGATAGGCAGATGGAGATCACAGTGGTAGCTTTGGAGGAGCTGCAGAGATGCAGAGTTCTAATGGGAGAATGAATAAGAAAACCCATCAGAGCATGCAAGAGATTTCAAATTAATAAGAAGGTTCACAAAAGCCATGTAAATGCAAACAGAGCTATATTATTATATTGATATTTACATAAAATCATATTTATGTGTTGGAATGATGTTGAATAGGTATGAATACTTTTAGAAACTGCTGCATGTGCTGTGTTCCCTGTGTTGGTCGCCAGCAGAGTCAATCAGTGCTGCAGAAATACCTTGCATTATAGGCCATTTTAGATGTAGTACAGCAAGCTTCTTTCCATAAAAGTGAGGAGCCTATATAATTAAAATTACTCAGTAGAACAAGAACTGTTTTAACATAATGAGAAAATTGAAGTTATTTATGACCCAGCCTCCCAAGTTTCAGTAACCGAACTTTACTGAACCTTTATAAAGGAACAATCCAAAAAGTACCAACTTGTGGTCAGCATGACCCTAAAGACTGGCAGCGAATGCCTTTTCGACTCCCACAGGCTCACTGTGTCCTTGCTGCCATCAGTGGGAGTTGGGATGGCTGAAGGACTTTGCCCTGCTGGACTGGAGCTTTAAAGGCTGTGACATATTGTTGCTTACATTACACATACGATCAAGTTTATAGAATCAAAAACTTTCACTCGATTTGGAGATGCTTTCCAGAGACATAACTGTCTTTTACATGTGAACATGTTTGTCTTTGTTTGGGTTTATGGCTAAAATGTAAAATTAGCAGATTTACCCTGAATGACCGTAGAGAACAAAAGATATTCTTTCTTTTTTAGTATCAATTAAAACTCTAAATTTCTGTTTCAGTTTTGCATGATACAAACGAATCAAACATAATAAAATAGTTACTCAGAGACTTTTTGTAAAACTTGTTTGATCTAACTATGTTTAGTGAAAAATAGGAATTTTCTATTCTTTATAAAATAGTTTAACTCTGTGATTAACACAATGCATTATTAAAATGTGGCTTTTTTATGATCGCTGGTGCAGAAAAATAGAGCCTCTGAAAAAAGCCTCTTACCTGATGGAGTCTGCAGACAATTGGAGGACAATAACAGCACATAAACTGGATCAGATCGTCAGGCGCTCTGTGGACGTCTCCTCTTTAGTGTTGGTTGAATCCACAGTGTTTTCAGAGCTTAAGGTAAACTAACATTTTAAACCAGTTCTGATTAAAATATGCAAATATTAGCATTAATCCTTGATGTGTGTCCTAGGAGATTGACGAAACACTGAAGGAGGAAATGGGAAAGCTGTCAAAGCGGGGGTCATCGCAGCCATCCCTCTGCCAGCCACTTCTCAGTGATTTTTCTCATCTGGAGCAGCTCAGACAGCAGCTGGAGGAGGTTCAGTCCACTATACGGGACCTGGATAACTTCCTGGCCACCCTGAAAAACATCAAGGCTGAGAACCCAACCCTGATGGCGAACTGGGACCCCAATAAAGAAGGGGAAAGACTATCTGGACAGTCAACAATGGCGAGACTGAAGCATGCTACGGAGAAATCTCATATTATTGACGATAGTTTAAAGGCAATGGGGATGACTCTGACCATGGATGGTACTTCTGTTACATGTCAGGTGTTGGTAGACCTTGTGTTTGAGCAGATGACATCCAGAAGGAAAGAAATCCAAAACAGAGAGGATATGGGTCTCAAAGATACATGGAGAAATGATTCAGCAAAGCAAGACCAGGGCCAGTCTGCTACAAGTGTTAAAGAAGAAGAAGAATCAATGTTGGAGGTCAAAAGGATGAAACAGGAAGGAGACGATAAATCAGAAATGCAAAAGCTTCAAGGAGACAAAGTTCAGGTTTGGGGATCCGAAGAGGGTTTCTCAAAAAACAAAGACCAGAGGCAAAGAACCACCAACAGTCAGGCTGGGAGAGATGAAAATGATCATGAGAGTTTGGTTCAGAGAAAATCTGCGTTATTAGATGTGCTGAGAGAGACCAAGGCAACAGCAGAGAGGCTGGAGCTAATGGAAGCCTCAATACCTGCTCTGCAGCAGAGGTACAACACTCAGCTGGTTCTGTCAACACATTTCTGACCTACTAAATAAATACAAATGTTGTGTGATAAAATCTGTGTTCAAACAATAATCTGGACTATTGTATTAAATAAATAGAGCTGCAATGAACATAAAAAAGTGAGTAGCCTCTTACATCCACTGAATTTTCTCCGTAGGACGCGTGCTTTGACAGAGCTGGAAAGCCGTCTTGCCAACCTCGGCTCTGAGGTACAGTATATACGTGATGCTTTTTCAAAACCAGGAATTGCAGAGGAGAACCAGAGCAGTGAATCCGAGGGTCTCTGGAAGGAGACGATGAAAGCCACATCAGAACGGTAAAAATAAAGTCACGTTTAGCTGTGACATTTCTGTCGATGTGTTTTATTGATGCGTTTTTGTTTGGATCTACACACAGGTTGGAGCAGACTGTTTTCCTGACAGAGCTGCTGAGGAAATTTCAGAGCATGCACAGTGAGCTTAGTGGCACTCTGCAGAGGGCTGAGACAACCATAGGTGAACAAGCATCCTACATAGGAAGAGACTACCTGCAGAGGCTAAACTCTAAGGTACAGCAGGATGTTTAGCTTTATGCATACACTACCTTGCAAAGCATGTATACCTCTAGCACTTCACTTCTATATCCCAAAATACAATTCATGCAACCAATTACTTATCAAAGTCCCCTTATTAGTAAAAAAAAAAAAGTCAACCTCTGTGTGATCTGAGGAAGGTTCAAAGGTAAAATCTGTGTGTGTTTCTGAAGGTTAAGGAAACTAAAGAAGAGTTGAATGGTCTTGGGGATGACATAGAGGAGGTCCGCTGTATCTCTAGACAATTTCAGTCTCTCCTGTGTCAGATCCCAGGCTGCAACGCTGCTCCATTTGAGAGGGAAGCAGATGCACTCATGGATCGCTGGCTGGATGTAAGTTCAACCAGTTTGCAGACATATTGATATATTTCGCTGTTCTTTCTGTGTTTTGAAGGGTGACAAAGGATGATGCAATTAAGAATTAAAAAAAAAAGCAGATTAGGGTCCATAATGCTCAGGACGCGGATCTCAGCTACAAGCATCGTTATTAGGATGACCCTTCACCTCCTTAGGCTAAATGCTAATGCTGTGTTTTTGTATTTAAATTGTAAAAACATCTAAGTCTGTATAAGAGGAGAAACTACAGCCTAAATGGTCTTAGAATTATTTCTAATCTTTATTAAAATTTGTACTAATATTATATTTCATTCTTAATTCTATAACTGACATGTTATTGAAAAATAATTATTTTCAGTTATCTGAAAGAACCGATTCCCACCTTGAAAACTTCCATCTTTGTTTGACCATATGGGATGGACTCCTGCAGATGGGGGAAGAAGTGGAGAGTTGGACCAAAAGTAGAATAGCTGTGCTTTCTCAGTGTCCATCTTTCCAAACTGAGGACGACTTAAAGAGATTGCAGGTAAAACTGAGCCCATCTGTGTGCTAGAATATGAACTGATGTTGATTCTGATTCCCCAGCTTACTTTTTGAAAGACGTTAACTTCTTTTACTCTGGCTGCAGAATGAGATTATGACCCAAGAGGAGAGTGCAGAGCGTTTCCACCAAAGAGTTGCTGAGATTCAGTCGCTGCTTCAAAGCGCAGAGACTCCTCTGGAGCTGCAGGTAGCTTTTGGGGCTGAAATGGATGAATGGATGTAAAAATGTTCTGGTAGCATTTCAAATTATATTTCTTTTAGACATTCTGCTTTATATTTTTATGACACATTTGTGCCTTTATAATCATATTTAGGCACATCACTTTTAACCCTTACATCGTATCTATTTAAATTAATACATTTTATTTAATAAAGTGACTTTTTGAATTAATAATTCCTGATATAATATTTTTTTAGTAATATTATTTATCAATCTGAAATATGTGGAGCATATTTTGCTGTAGAAAATACTATGAGAGATTTTATTTGTCTGTTTTTAAGGTGGCTGAGACTCAGATGAATAAGAAAATAGAGCAAGTGAAGGAGCTTTTTTTGGAAAGTATGGAGGTGTATAACCAGATGGTGGCCACTATGGGACAAATTTCTGAAAGGATGACAGAATCGCTCAGCTCCCTCCAGAGGATTCAGGACTCCCTCCACAATCTCTCTGGTCATGATGTTGAGACGGTGCTGGGGAAACTTAAGGTAGCTGAATGTCGGCTGCAAACATGCTTAGCTTATTTTATGCTTTTTGAAACGTTCACCTCAAAAACCCCTTTGCAGACATGTTTTCAGTTTGATGGTTAAGATCTATAGACGGAGCTCAACAGCAGTGGTTTGATTGATAAATGGCAGCTAGTAGCAACTAAATATATCTCGTTTTATAAAGTTCTCAAAATTACCATTATTTATATTCAGTTACTAAAGTTGCCAATACTAATTATATATATATATATATATATATATATATATATATATATATATATATATATATATATACATATACATATATATATCCAAAATACTCTTTGACCAATTTAGACCCTTTTAGTTTTGAGCCTTTAACTTTTTCTCATAAGCTGTTTATTCATTAGTGAATGTGTCTACATAGATATAGGATCTCAGTCTTTATTTTAAGGGCAGGTTTTCTTATTTTCTCTCTCAATCTCTGCCCCATCCCTCCGTAATCATGTCCCTGTGCGCAAATTTTATATCCTATGTGCAGATATATTCCTCTCTGGTTTTCTTTCAGCCCTTTTCACTTCCTTTACATTCCTTGTACCTTATGAGTCGTGTATCATCATTTTACCTGATATTTTGAGTCTATCCGTGGTTAAAAAAAGTGCATGAAAAAATATCATAAAGGCTTACCATGACATCAAGGGAGAGTTTTAACCAGAGATTTGGCTGAAATTGGCCAAATCATCTCACAACATTTCAGTGTTTTAAAATGTTAATCTCTAACATCTTTCCCTGCAGGAATTATGTCGGCAGCTCCACACTGAAGAGGAACAGGTGCAGAGTTTGCTGGAGGATGTGCAGGTTCTGGCCTCCATAGCCACACCTGAGAGCCTCCAGAGTCTGTCTGTCAGTGGGATTAAGCTGGAAGAGAAGATCAAAAACACTCACCAGCTTTTCTCTGAAGTGGAGGAGCAGACTGAGAGGAATATAAAACATCTGGACAGGTAACTTCATATTTCCATTCATCTGTAGTCACTAAAATTCATACATTTCATGAGGATCTAACATTATATTTGGATTCTTGTAATTTCTTGTAATTTTTGTCTGAATTTATTAAAATGTCACAGGCCTTAAAACATTTTTTAAGCTTTTATGTATATTACAAAATCAGAAAACAGTTAGCCTTGAGGCTCTCTTTGATTTTAAACAAACGTTGAACAGTCTGACATGAAAACAGGATAAACAAGACAGAGCCTCTGCAAGTTCAGCTTGTTTTGGGAGTGGCAAAGTGTCACTCACTTTAATCTCTTTAATCATCTGTATTTTTTCATATATTGTGCAATCTGTGCATTAAGCCTGAGATCTTTGTACGCTTTACATATACTGCAGGCTGCGTATGGAGAAGGAGCAGCTGGAAAAGTGGCTTCACACAGCTGAGGAAAAGGCACGGAAGGTGAAGGATCGTTCACTTCTGCAAGAGGAAATTCTTCATGAAAGGTAAAATGCTCTGAAGTTTTTAAGGCTCACATCAAACGTATTTCAGTTATAACTTATCAATATTATTCATTAAAACTGTTATTTTTTCATTCAAATGTGCCATGTAGTTCATAATACTGCCTTAAGTTTCAGGAATTTAACAAAAAATATGTATTTTTTAGTATATTTTGTTTAAATAAATCTGCAATCTGGATGATTTTTATTCCAATTTAAATAGATATTCAACTTAAGATAGATCCACTTTGGCATAAATCCCTTTTTTATACACAAAATGTTTATTGTTATTTGATAAAACATTTTGTAATGATCAGATATACTAACACTATTAGAAAAAATGTTGGTGTAGATATACATTAACTAAATTCAGAACTTTCATTAATCATTAAGCAGATGTAATAAACAGAATATGAATCAGTTAATAGATTTTTTTAAATCCTTTTTGCTCATCTTTGATTTTAAGAAACTCCCACAGGACAAAGTCGCCAACTTCCACCTGGTCACACTAAGAGTTAATTTCACTGTGACTCTTCTCTCTGTGATTTGCAGGGGGAGGACAGAGCTTATAGCTAAGCTTGTATCATCTTTAAGAAGCAGCAACCTTCCTCAGTCTTTGCTTCTGGATCAGAGCAGTGAACTGCTAGAACGATACCACAACCTTCTCACAAACATCGGAAGTGGCTTACAAGAGGCGACCACCTCGGTGACAAATGATTTGGAAATATTTCAGGGTTTGGTCAAATCCATTCAGTCGTGGCTTGAAGATCTGAGACAGAGTGTGGACTTTCCTCTCGCTGATGCTTGTGAAATAAGGACTTCAGCAGAGCAGAGTCTTCATTGTGCTCTGGTAGGAACATTTTCCACATTGGGAAACACAAACTTTCTTAAAATATTTGAAATCCAGAACTATATGATAGGTTTGTGTCATTTAGCGTGAAGTTAAAGTGGAGGATGTTCTATTTCTGGGTGGATCATCAAAATAAATGGTCCTCCTAATTGTGAATCATTCTGGTGATATGTTTACGTAAGGCCGTCCTATGTGCTCACCCCTCTTTTCACTTACCGGTGGCAAGTCTGATATAGTGGAAAATTCTTCTTTTGGACAGTAATCTTGTATGAGCTTGCACGAGCAGAAATGGGCCCGTGCATGCTCTTGCACGTGTTTAATAGGCGTTCCTTCTCAGGATGGAGTACAGGGTTGTGTATGTGTATTTTTTTTTAAGTGGAGAGGGTGGGTCTTTTCAAAAATTTGAGAAAATCCTCCACTCTACCTTTAACATCAATAAAATTTTTTTACTATTAATTTTTTTACTATTATGTATAAACTAAACAACCAGTAAAAGGAAATTATAACTTACATGCATTTTTATTTTATTTTTTGCATTTTTAACTAATAACAACCTCTTCTGGTACCACTTGAATTCAGCCACTAATGCAACAAGCATTAAAGGCATACTATGCAACATTTTTCAGTTAATTAATGTGTTCCATAACGTTTTGGATGATTAAATGAGTCATTTCAGGTTGAACAAAGGTATTCTCGGCCGCCCTGGTGGTCTGTGGGGGAAATACCGCACTTGCAATTGCAGGAGCCCTCGGCCCACAGGCTCAGAAGTCTCGCGAGAGTCGGTCTTGCTTTA
>NW_015150942.1:557307-577840 GCF_000732505.1 Cyprinodon variegatus | reverse complement strand
ATTTTTTCAGTTTTACACATTTTATAGAATTTTGCACATTGTTTTGAAATAGCACATTTAAAAACAACATAAATGTATGTACTGTTCATGAACGGCAGAGAAAATACTATTTTGATCGACTTTGATTAATTGTTTGAAATTCTGTGATTACTACACAGAAGTACTAAATAAAGATGTTTATATTTATTCCAGTTCTCTGTGTTAAATATCTAGGTGTTTTTATGTGAATGTGGGTCTTTTAGATCAATTTTAGTGATTTTGATCATGTTTCATATTTTATTGTCACATACTGGCGCTGGTCTTGGTCTTGACTCGGTCTCGGACCCTAAAAGTCTTGGTCTTGTCTCGGTCTCGGGTTAGGTGGTCTTGACCACAACACTGCAGGGTTGTCTATGTGCATTTTTTTTCAAAAATTCGAGAAAATCCTCCACTCTACCTTTAACATCAATCAAATTTTTTTACTATTATGTATAAACTAAACAACCAGTAAAAGGAAATTATAACTGACATGTATTTTTATTTTATTTTTTGCATTTTTAACTAATAACACCTTCTTCTGGTACCACTTGAATTCAGCCACTAATGCAACAAGCATTAAAATACAGTAGTGAGCTACTCTATATTCGATAGTTGCATCCACACCAAGGATAATAAACCTTTAAAGCATGTGCTTTTATAGATGCCTCTAATAAAAGCTGCAGAGCCCTCTAAAAGTATTTAGCAACACCACCATTCAGTATATTAGGAAACATGGAGGTGGCACTGGCAGCATCATACTGAAGGGATGCTGTTCAAAAAATGCTCTTTAAAATGGTAAAATGCGTGTTATGTTCTCTCTACCTCTCAATTACAGCTGCTTTGTGTTAGTCTGTCATATTAATATGTTTACAAAGCATTGTAACGTGTTGCTTTGTTTCGCTCTTTGTCTAAATTCGGTCCAACCAGTTCTTCACTAAGCAGTATTCATGTACAGTGACTCATAAGCTGAACAAACAGGGATAGTAGATTGCCAAGCAAAGCTGTCAAACAGTAATCTGTTAAATATATGGAGTCATTGGGACTTTTTGTGATAAATACAAACATATATTTTTGTTTCAGACTGTGTTAAATGTAACAACAGTAGCAGAAGGTCGCCTAAAGGAGCTCAGAGTTACTGGAGATTGTCTGATCCAAAGATTACAGGAAGAAGACCTAAAACAAAAGGTTCAGGCAACGATTCAGAAAACAGAGGAAGAGTGGAAGAACCTTTTAGAATCAGTTCAGCCTTATTACAGGTAAACAGGCCCAAATATATATCTTTGAAAAGTTCATGTTTGAACCACCAGAACATCACCTCCTTTAGTGGTCCTGTTATTTAGGAGCTTTTATAATTGTCCTGTCTTGTGTTGCTGTAGGGCGCTGCAAGATGATTTAGAGCTCACCTCGCTGTATCTGACCAGCAGACAAGAGGCCTGCTGTAAAGTGAAGGAGCTGCAGCTCCAGGCTGAACAGCTTTCTGCTCCCTTCCCCTGGCCGGGCACAGCTGAGCGTGCACAGGCCTCCCTCCTGGCCCGTCAGATGGAGGCTGAATCCGAATCACTGAACTTAACCCTAATAAACCTGGAGGAGAAGAGAAATGAGCTGGCTAACAAAACCAGGAACCCTGTGTGGAAAGATTTCTCCTGGGATGAGTTAGAGACCCGTCAGTCAGCACTTATGGCAACAATAAAGGTAAAATATTAGCATGATGTGTTTTAAGGGTTATAACGCAACCCTGAAATAGATGAGAAATAATAGAATACAATTGTCTCCACTTTTTAGGTCTGAGTCAGTATGAAAAAGGGAAAATAAATTGAGAAAAATGCTTTTCTTTCTTTATCTATTAAAAAACAAACAAATGAATAGCTGTGTCCTTTATTCGTCAGATATTTTTGCAAGGTGACATATTTTGAGTTTGCTATAGTAAATAAATCTATACCCCAAAGATAAATGATCATGTATCTAAAACTGAACAATGTATAAATAACGCCAGTGATTAAAGACCAATAGATCAAAACCGCAAGTAAAAAGTTATTTAACTGCTTTTCGGCCGAGACTTTTAATTTGGTCAATACCAAAAAAAAACCTTCTTTCTACAATTATTCAAACAGTTTTCTAGCTTTTACAAGAATTTATGATAAATAAACAAAGTGTATCCTACTTTTTTCATAAATAAATTTATTTTATAATAAAGGAGGGTCAGTTATCACATGGATGTCAGACTTTATCTTTAAAATACCATGACGAACAGGTTTAAAGTTGTTTTCTGAGATCTCAGTTTCAGACTGTTGCTCTGTCTGCCTGGAATGTCCACAGGGTTTATGTGCCCGGCTTGATAAAGGTTTGAGTGATGAAGAACACTTTGACCAGTTACTGAAAGAGTGCCGCCATCGTTTGACAGCTCTTCATGAGAAGACAGCAGCCTTCCAAAGCCAAAAGGACAGCTTAGGCGGTCTCAAGCCTGATGCAGAAGCTCTGGAGGTACAACCCTTTCAGAAAGATAACCATACACTCTCCGTCCGCTGACTTAAACACATAGTTATTTTTAACTGGAATCCTCATGTATCGGAATGTATTGTTTCACATGTTGATCTCTTTCCTTTCTTAAGGCTTTGCTGAAACAAGTTGCTGAAATTGAAGAAGATCTGTTATTGCTTGTGACGCTGAGGGACTCCTTTATAGCCTGTTCCACAGCAGAAGGCCAAGCCAGCCTTTCAGATCAGATCAGTACTCTTCAAAACCACAAGAGGGCAATAGAATGTGGCCTCAAAGAACTCATTCAACCCTCAATCCTGCAGGAGGAAAAACTTCAACAAGTTAGGAGAAAAGCTTTTCTCATACAGACAGATCTAAGCAGTCTGGCCAAAAATGTGGAGGAGCTGTCTGTGTTGCCAGATATCCGCCAGGTGACACAGCAGCAGCAGGCAATGCAGGTAACATAAAAAATGCTGTAAAAAGTTATTAGATCCCCAGATAACTCATTGAACCACACATGTATGTGGATGTTTTAAGTAAAATAAGTATTGTGTTTGTCAGGACTGTGATAAAAGGATGACAGAGTTGGCTACCAGAGTTAATGACCTGAAGAGGATGAGAGAAACACAGGAAACGCTTCCTGCAGAGGCGGCTTTTACCATCAGCACTGTTTTAAAAGACCTTTCCAGGTACATGTTCTTATGAAATAAATCATGCATCTCACAAAGGATAACATTGTGTAACATTGTAAAGTCATGTTTTGTGAAAGTTTGTGGATAGTCTTTTTTTCATTTTAGATTCCTGTTTTTTATTTCAATTCCCATAGCTTTTATAGCCTTGTAACTTTTTCTTATAGTGTGACTGGTGAACCTGTTTGCATCCATTTGCCATTTTGCTTTGCTCTGACAAACATTTCCGCTGACAATAAAATATTTCTGTTTCTTACTATATATGAAAAACCGGGGAATTCCTAATTTAGCAAGGAAATTCTGGACTGAATGAAAAAAAACCAATTTCCCTCACTGTACCAGTATTTCCAACTTTATTTTGTGTGTGTGTGTGTCCTGTCTGGCAAGTGGCAATAAAATGAATGCCAGAAAGAGCCCAACAGATTAATTTGATTGTCATTACACTGTCACAAGTGCAGAGCAATAAAATTCACTGTTTGCATTTAAACCATCCCCTTGGGGAGCAGTGGGCTGCCATTGTGCGGCACCTGGGGAGCAGTGTGGGGTTAAGGGCCTTGCTCAGAGACCCAGACTGTCAGTCCGTGGGAATGGGGCAATGCCCTACCAAATAGGCCACAAGTGGAGCATTATCCCTTTCGCCATAATGCTTTGCTTGATTTATATATGTAAACAGTTTTTTTACTTTTATTTATGCAGGAAATAATTCATGTTATGTGAACACTACAAAAAAAAGCGAGAAAAGATGAAAGAAAGAGAAGACAAAAGAGAGTTATTCACAAAACTCCATCAGTTTGCTTCATCACCTGCAAAGAGTGATTTAAAGAGACAGCACAGTCAGCTGATATAGACCTACAGATACAATAAGGGATTTCCCCTTTTTTCAATAAATCAAATTCTCTAGTGCAAATGAGATAATACAGCCTACATCATCAGGCTCATCTAATAATGCAATAAAATTTGCAGCAGAGTAACAGAGTTATCAATGTGGTGGTTTATGTTAAAGTAACCAAGATAAAAACAGTTTGAATTCCATGAAAACTCACTTTTATCAGTAATTCATCGCATTTGTTTTATTTTTAAAACACTTTGTGTCCCAAATATAGCCTCAAGTCAGTTTTCAACAAGAAGAAGCAAGAATATTTTGAAGCAACCGCTGAGACAGTAAGAGGACTCATCGGAGAGCTAAAGCAATGCAGCCGAGCCGCACAAGTTCCAACATCATCACGCAGTCAGGTAATTTAAAAACATGTACTTCTATAAAGTAGCAAGCATCGATCAGGCTTGGATTTAAAATGCTCATCAAATTATATATAGATTACAGTTAGATAGCTTCAACATTTATTTATTAAAAAAAAAAAATAGAATTCAGAAAATTGTTATTTGAAACTATAGAATGAATAATCCCTTAAATGTAGTTGTAGTTTTTAAACAGTAATTGTGCAGAAAACTTACCATTTCACCCTTGAATGGAACATGATTGTTAAAACAAAGTGATAATTGTTAAATAATTAGGTGGGTTATCCGGTCGGGTCAGTCTGTCACTCCTTGGCAGGTGGATTTTTATCTGTAGTAAAAAAAAAAAAAAACATTTCAAGTTTAGACTGTTGTGACACTTTAAGTAATTTTAAATAGAAAAAATATTTCTGAATGACCAAATTTGTCATATAAGGGAGTGAATTATGTACTAGCCTTCCTCAGGCCAGCTAACCTGTGCAGGTCAACAGGCATGGAAGGAAAGGACTTTGTTGCCCTCTCTGAAACTTTACAAAATATTTCCTATTTTTTTTATACTTTGATTCTGGTAATCAGCCATCTTTTGCATTAACTATAACCCAAAAACATTTCTCCCTTTGCTCAAAGAGCTTCTCCATGCTTTTTCTGGACTGTATTAAAATTTCTGTGGATTTTTTAATGAAACTGTAATGTCAGGAACTAAAGCAATAGCAGCAAATATATGACTGATAATAACTCAGAGTTTTTTCTTTGCAGAAATACATGCTTGAGTTTGCAAAGTCCTTTTCCTCTAAAACTGACAAATTTAAGCCATTTCTACTGTAGGAAAGATGTAAATTCAAATTTTGACTAAGTTTAAACAGTCAGTCAAAAACGCCCCAGCACTCCAATGCCTTTTATAGGCCTACACTTTGTGTTAACAACATGAAATTTACTTTTTTTTTTTTTTGCCACTCAGTTCCAAAATGCATTTTCCTTCCTTATGCTTCACTGAGCGTTAAAATGCCACAGTTTGTCCTGTAAATTATAATACTAGCAAATCCCCCTGCTGCTATTCTTGTTGGACATAAAAAGTCTGAATTCCAGTTCAAGATTTGCTTTTAAACTTAAATAAAGAACCTCTGTGTAAGGTGTGTTTTCGTGAGTATCAAAAAATGTTTTGGTCTAAAACCCAGCTAATCCACAGCACAGACTCATTTTTCTATAATATTTAATGATAATAATTGAACTTTATTGATCTCACATTGGAGAAGTTTAACTCTGCATTCAACACCCATCCTCTTGAGGAACAGGGCTGCCATCGTGGGGCGCCCAAGGAGAAGTATCGGGTTAAGTGTCTTGCTCAGGGACCCAGAGTGGCAGTCTGTGGGAGTGGGGCTTGAACTATTTAATAAATTAGAACCAGTAAATGATAAAAGTAATAGGTATAATAGAAACGTGTTTTTAATGATTTTTGGCTCTTCCATAGGTTGATCAGGATAAATGTTTCCAGCTTCAACAGACACTTTGCGACGTTCTCGCCAAGCGGGGCATTTTTGTAGATATTCTTGGAGAAGAAGTGATGAAAACTGCATCAGAGGTTCTCAATGAAAGTCAACAATTAAGTGATTCTCTTTCTAAACGCCTGGTGAGGATCTCACATTTCAAGAATTTAGCAGTTATAAGCCTGTAAGATAATTTATAAAAGGTTAATTTGAATATTTTTTGGTTTTAATTACATTTACAAGGTCGGTTGTGAACGAATGCAAATGGAGGAGCGGCCAAACCAAGGTGAAGATGGCTGTTTAAGCGATGAAGATGGAACCACATGTTTAGATGTAGATGAAAAAGCTGCAGACATGTGTGATTTTGCATCAACACCTGCAACAGACACAGACAGTCACCAAAATGGTGACAAAAGCCAGCATTTAACCCAACCTCAAACCTGTCTACCAGGAGCGTTAAAGGAGGAAACTGATCCCACCAAATCGACTCAAGAAGACAGCTCTATTATGAGTAAAAGAGGAAGTATCATGGAGGTTAACAAAGATGATGATTTAGCTAACATTCAAGCACCGTGCTCTGACAGCAAAATTGTGTTAGAAACAAAAGTACCTTCATTTGGTTCAGGAAAAATAAACCAACAGATTTCAGCTGAGTCAGATTATGATAATCAAAGTCAACTGGGGGTGATACCTTCTGGTAATACTACAGAGATATTTACAACCGAGACGCAAAGTATTGAAGTGTTGCACAGAGGCTTTACCTCAGCCTTGGTCTTAGATCCATCTGATTCAGACAGTCCCAACAGCAGCAGTAATTTACCTAGAATCACATCACTAAAAGAATCAACTGAATCAACCGTTCAGACCATTTACGATGTGGGTAAACATCTCCCAACAGAATCCGATAAATTTGATGCCTTTAAAGAAAAACATTCTGTGAGCTCAACAGAAGTATTTATGGTCAAACCTGAGGTGGAGACTGAAAGAATGCAGCAAGAGGAAAACACGACTATGTGCAATCCAGATGTGCTTAGGTGCAGTCAGGAAAAAGATCTGACTGAATTCCCTCAGAAAGCAACTGGATTCTCCCCAGTAGGAGTCCATCCAGAGTCAGACAAACCTCCCTGTATGAAAGCTGCACATTCAGAGGCTTTTAAGGAAGGTCTCTGTGCAAAGGAAGACAGGCATGATAAGCTAGTCAGTAGAAGTCAAGATAAAGTGTTCACCGTAGTGTTGGACATGCATTCATGGGACATACAACCAAGTGGATACACTGGGGCCAGCAGCCCAGATGGTTTCAGGTGGTCCCTAGAGGCTCAACACTGTGATATAAAGCTGGAAGATAATTCAAACAGTGGATTTAGTGAGAAGAAACCAACATGTTTACCCATTTCAGGCAGCCCTGGGTTGCATGTTAAAGAACTGGAGTCTGAAGCAACCTCCCTGGTTTCCCAAATTAAAAGTAAGGAGAATCAATCAACCCAATCAAAGTATGAAGAGGCGCTGACATTGTCTAAATCACATACGTTTGAGACTGAGCATTCAGCTGAAACAACATTCCCAGTCAGCAAAAAGGAGCAGAACATCTGTCAAGCTGAAGGAAAACCTGAGAGCCCTGCCCTGTGCTCTGCAGAAGATCCAGTGCCAAATCAAGGGGAAACCGAAACTGCAATACAAATGAATACAAGTAACAATAAACACATCATGACTGGTTACGGTGGAATGAACACAGGTGAGGGGGCAGCGCAGGGAGGAGCTTCTGATTCTGAATGCACAGATGGGAAACACTGTGCAACACCAACGGGACGAGAGAGTCCTTCACTGCTAGATGGACAAAACAAACGGAAACCAAATGGAGTGCTGCAGGAAACTGTGTTACCACTGGTGAAGGTAAGCTATGCTAGTGGCACATTTCTTCTATTAAATTATTTTGCTTTCTCAATGTAATAATGAATTAATAAAATTTCAAATCTTATAAACATACTAAAAGATGAGGCCCCAAACCTTGTATTTAACATATTTAACCCCTTTAAAACAGATTATAACTGCTCTACAGTCCCCAGGCCTTCTGAGACCACCTCAGTGTTGCTAGACTGAGAAGAACTAGTACAAATTTCCATCAGTGTAAAGGCCAGGATATGTTTTCAAGCACTTTTTTATTTATTCTTTTGTCCATTCTTATACTTAACTCAGAAGTCGGTAGCTTTAAAGCTTAGAGAAAATAGTGACATCATCGGTGTTAAATGGCTCAGCAAGGGCACAGGAGGTTAAGGATCAAAGCAGAAACAAAACATTGACACATTTATACAGAGGTTACATGGTTTTTTTTATATATATATATATATATATAGATATATATATATATATATATAAGCCCGTACCCATTTTCTTTACTAAATTTTTTTTAAGATTTTCATCGTGAGGCAAAGTTGTCTTTGACATTTACAGCTGTAGCTCACAGTCAAGAATAAGGGAGAGACCAAGAGAGAAAAGTGAAGAGAGAAAAGTCAATTTTAAAGCTCTTATTTTATGATGATAGTACAGGTTTGCTATATGAATGTCACTCATCTTCAAAAGTTCATTTTGAAGGTTTTTGGAAATCCACAAAAGAGAAGCTAAAATTAGAGCCAAAGGCTGCACAAGCTGGGCTCAGTGCAAAAAGATACTTTCTGAAAAGTCTGCCTCTTAACGCACTTCTCTCCTGTCTCCTGTCACTTCTTTTAGCATTCAGGTTTCTTCCAGTTGTTTCTAGATGCCAGAAGTTTTTCTTTTGGATTTGTTTGTTAAAGAAAAAGTTTGTCATTACATCATCAGTCCTTATCGTGGTTAACATCTGTTTACAGGGTTGACTGTTCAGCCAGTGAACAAAGCTTTACTCTGTTGTATGAAATAGGTGTCTGTTATAAAAGTTTTACTAATTTATAATTTTTTTTCCTATATTTAAAATTTTGACTTAAAACAGGCGGACAAGAACAGGTTCACAATAGTTTTGCATCCTGCTTAGTGGAATCTAACAGAATATTTGATCTCTTGATAATTCAGTTATTTTTATAGCCATATTTCAATTGCTACCCTCTCAGTAAAATCTGTAAAAATAGTTATCTAAGAGAACAAAGAAATAAGAATGCATTAAAATAAAAGCTGCTTCTTAATGTTGTTTGTTTTTACCAAATAAGTGTTGAAGAAGCAGTTCTAGGTTTTCCTAATGTGGATAATTTTCTCTTCCTGGTTGCAAATCTGCATATATGTCCTGTTTTGACATCACATAGAAACCAGCAACAATACACACCTTTGTCAAGCTCCTCTAATTTAGCAAGGCACCACCCTTCTTTGTAATCTAGTAACCAGTTTTTGTTGCCCAGTTAGGCCACGCTGTAAAAAATGTGGTTGTCCAAATAAACCAGAATCAACACAGTTTTAGGAGAGGGGAGGGAATCCTTCACCCCCGGGGCATCTCACTCTTCCTCACTCACTCAGGCACATTCTTGTGTTAACTGTACTGACTGGCTGGGCCACTGACAGCCTGATATTTGCCCTGGTGGAGGCGGGAAAAAAGAAACAGGAAGCACTGTTGCTATCTGTGGACAAACATCAGAGAAAAATGCTACTGTGACAAATGCTGTGACACCACCCTGGATTGTTCCCATCTAGTCTCAGAGCAGAGAAAGCATGGAGCCTGAGAGGAACCTGCCGGGGTTACAATGTGGTCCTGGTGCTGAAGAGCTGACAGGTGGATCACAAGGAACCTACAACTACAGTTCCACCTTACAAGAAAGATTATCTGAGATTCAAGGCTCAGTGGAGCAGAGTCACATCATAAAGGTGAGTATTCTCTGTTTATGATGTTAAACAGGTCTGTTCTTAAACTATAAAGAGCTTTTAAGCTGCCTGGATCTACTAAAGAAAGACTCAAATCTTTACACCTGTAATTGTGCGTTCATAGTATACACAATACAGCAAATATTTTTAAAGATAAGATAATTTTTAAACATGTTTGTTTGGTATTTCATATGAGTTTAGATCTGGGTTTCCAAATAAAGCAAGAAATCATGAACGCATGTTAGATTAGAGAGAAAGGAGTTGAGATGCTCTGACTGATGTTTGAATATTCCCATGATGCTGCCAGAAGAGGGACCAACAGGAAGGATAGAGTCATTTCCTGAAGGGTTATTACAGGGTCTAATTACCCGTCATGTAGACCAAGAGAAATAAGCATGTTACGTTACATTAGATTGTTTAAATTCTTTATTGGACTGTGTTAACATATTTGCTTTTATGTGACGTGGTATTACTATTTTATTTATCTATAGTCACTTCTAAGATTATTTTTCACAATTTTTTGTATATTCATAACCTTAAAGCTATTTTGGATTGAATGTAACTGACCAACACAAAGAGGTATTTAACAGAAGTTGAAGGAACACAATACATGATTTTTAAAAACTTTTATAGATAAAAAAAAAAAAAAAAATGAAAAATGTGAGGAACATTTGCACTCATCCTCACATGGTTAGTACCATGCAGAACTATTTTTTGCTGCAGTGTTTTAGTCTTCCTGTTCTTTGACTGGATCGTTTCTTAGTCTGTTTGCAGCTGACCTACACTCTTTAACTTTTTAACAGATTGGTTCATTTTTTTCATTAAGAAAAGTGTTGGTTTATAACTTAACACTGCTTTAAAAAATCTCCATAAGATTCTCTGTGTCCTGTCTGCTGTTTGCCCAAACTTTTTGATACTCTTCATTCACAAATGTCCTCTAAAAAACTACTGAGGCCTTCACACCAACTGGGATTACAGGCTCAGAAATGAAGGATCCAGTATTTTAGGCAGACAAACGGTTAGATTTGTCAGAACATTTATTGAAAACAGAATTCGTACTCGGTGGGTGACGTCCCGTCTAAGGCAGGAACCTTTCTCTTATGTACAGTCGGAGTCCAGAGGTAGAGGATTGTTCCGGCAGGCTGGCTGCCAAGCGGCTCAGTGGTCGCCGCACAGAGTCCCAGACACAGGTGTATCGGAGGTCAGAGGACAGGCAGGAGATAAGAATTGATCAGACAAACGTCGAAAGGATAATCCAGAGGGCTAAGCCAAAGCTGATGTCAGAGACTTTGAAGGTTTTCAGAGCTAGCAGTTCAGAGATCTGGTAAGGTGCCGAAGGAGAATCTGAGAGGGAGTCAGGTCACAGTTCCAGGTTCCATCAGTGGAAAAAATCAAAATCTAGATAAGTCATTTTTTCTTAAAATAAGTGTATTTGTTCTTGGATTAAGGAGGTTAAAGAGAAATTTTGCCAATGGAACAAGACAATTCACACTTAAAATATGAAAACACAATTGCATTGTCTGATTTCAAATGCATATTATCTAATTGTATTATTTTAAGAGTAAAAATACTCATTCTGTTGGTAAACTATCTCATTTAACTACTCAAATTAAGGTTAAATACACTTAATTTAAGAAATTTTTACTTATTTCTCTATAATTTTTCCAATGCATACACAATGGGGATGACAGGCTGGAGGAGGGCAGGCGGACTCAGTGGTCAGGAAACGTTCCGGTCGGTACACAAGCAGGCAGAGATCAGGCAGGCATCAGAAGACAGGTCAGGCAAACAGATCAGACAGGAATAGGCAGGCTCAGAGGTTGAGGGGCAGAACGGATCAGGATCAGGCAGTCAGAACACAGGATCACTAGAATAAGTCTAACCAACAGCTCAAAATAATCTGGCACTGAAGACTGGTCTAAAGGCTGGTTATATAGTGACTAATGCAGGTGGATCAGATGAGCAGGTAATGACAACTAAGCGGAGCTAAGCAGGTGAATGAAATGAGTAATCAGACCAGGCATCAGTGCTGAGATCATGACAACTACACTTGGAATAACTTACACAATGTACTTCGGTATCCTTTCTATGATGATGTCACTTTCAGAATCACTTTGTTTCATTTGCATTTTCAGGGGTTATGTAGGTTGAATGTAAATGACTATGCATTTAAATTTCAATTCTACTTCCTTTTTTTTTCTTAAGGGGACACCTCATATGGACCTAAACCTAAAGTCCTCCCCTGGTGATGCAGACATTCGATTAGCACGGACGGTTCAGCATGTTTTGGCTTGCCGATATCAGCCAGCACAGCTAAATAGCACAGCAATGGCTAAACAATTAAAGGATGCCAGGGTATGTCAAAAAACAAACAAAAACATCTGAATGTTTTCATCACAAATGTTGAGATAGTTTGTAAATGTGAAGGAAACAGAATGTTGTGACTGGCAGGATTTATATGTGCTAATATCGTCGAAGAGGTTTCCTTTGAAAGTATGTCTTTAGTTTGCCCATGGCAAATTGTGTTACAATAGCATGCATTAGTAATGTGGTCTAGTCAGAAAGACTGATTTTAGTTTCATATTCCATTCATTTAACTTTAAAAAATAACATTGAAATGCTACAAAGTTTTATGCATCCAGAAGCAGTTAAATTCGATTTTACCAAATTCAACTTCATTATTTTCATCTCTCTTGCTGTGCTTATTGTAGGAATTAAGGCAATCTGTGCAGGAGCAAATGGCTGCTATCAAAAGCAATGCAGCAACATTTTCAGATCCAAAGGCTTTAGAAAGAGCTGAGAAAGAATGGAGTTCAGCCTTACTGGATGCCTCTGCCACCGTGCAAGTCAAAGAGGCTCAGCTGGATCAGGTTAAGCAATATCACCTGAAGAAGAAGATCATCACAGCTTTCCTTGAGGTTATAGCAGCGGAGAAGGAAAAACTGAGCCTGTGAGCAAACTGTTCAACTCCTCTTACTTGATACTGGAAAAATAACAATCTAATATTAATGTGATCTAATTAGATTTTTTTTTTTTTTTTTTTTTTAGAAATGCCTTGGAAAGCAGTTCCCTTCTGGCTGAAAAACTGCATGCACTGCTGCAAACAATGGAACAGAAGGAATCAATGATAGAAGATTTTCTCTGCTTAAGTAGCCAGTTGTCAGTCCACTTGAGTGATGCAGAGACTTCCGTTGTTTTTGCTCAACTTGGACATTTTCAGGAGGAATGGAGGCTCCTTAAAGGAAGCATCAAAAGAGCTGATCAACAGGCATCAAATTCCGCATGTCAGGCAAAGCTTATTATAAGCGAGACTGAAAAGCTTAAAACCAAACTTGAAGCTCTTTTGAAATTCAAAAATAACAATATAAGTTCTTCAGACCTGGATGGTCTGACCACAGACCTAAAAGTGTACCAGCAGCTCTACCTACATTTGCAGTCTCAGGCGGCTGTCCTCATTCGTTTTTCTCTGGGTCAGAAGGAAAAAACTGCAATTGAAGAAAATCTTCATAATCTAAAATCCTTGCTCTGTGTCACTAAACACAATCTTGACTCTTTAGCAGAAAGCTGTGAAGGCAGTTCTCCAAGTAAAATTAACAACCAACATCAACAGTTGATCATTTTGATCAAACAAGCAGAAAATCATATTTTTTCTGGGAAAAGGTTGTCTCTTTCTCCTGAGCAGGCTTGTCTTCAGATTGCTGAAATGAGGGAATATCAGATGCAAGCTTTGTCTAGACAAGATAAGATACAGACGCAGGTTGGAGGGCTGAGAGATGAAGTGTCTCAATTGGAAAATGGAGACCCTGGAGTATGTAAAACAGCAGACCTGAATAAAACTCTTGTTGAAAGATTTGATCACGTTCTTGAAACCATGAAAAATGCCCTTGATGAAAGGAAGAAAGTTTTGTGTGAGTTTTCCAGCTTGGATGGCTGGGAATCAGAAACATGCATGAAAAGAGAGTCCTGCATCCATGTAAGGGATGTTTCGAAAGCTGACCTCAGTGATTTAGAGAGGGAGCTGAAAAGTCATCAGTCAGCAGCAGTCAAGTTGGAGACCAAACTCAAATTAGTGGATTCACTTTCAGAGCGATGCACAAAATTAGCTGTCGAGCTGAGTCTTTGTGAGAACCTTTACCTTGTCGACAGGCTTTCAGGCCTTTGGGCAGAATTCCATGGACAGCTAGCTCATGAGAAAGCCATTTGCTGGGAACTGGAGGTGCTAATCCATGAGAGAACATCCTCTAATGAGGAGTTATCGACCATCAAGGCTAACTTAGAGCAAACATCTCTTGCTTTGGAGAAACAGAACTTCTCTTTGACTGATCTGAATAATACTCTGTCAGTGATTACACATTTACAGCACAAGCTAATAGAACATCAGTGGGAGGTTCAAGGGCTTCAACATTGCCAGGAGGATCAAAGAAACTCTGTGCTGTGCCTCATTGGGGAACTGAATGACCAGTGCAAAATTCGAAGAATAAATGCTGTTGATCAAAGCAGATACTTATACCTCAGAGGACAAACGGAGGCATCCATGGAATGTACCAAAAGGCAAATCGAGGAGGCTAAAAATCAGTCAGTGAGCATTGCTAAGAGATTAAGACTGTGTCGGACATTGCTGGTTGAACTTACCCTGGTCAGTATTCAATGTCAGGATACCACCAATCAGTTGGAAGCTATAGCCAATGAGTTGCAGTCAACTGAGCTTCATTCAGAGAGGGAAAAGCTTCAGCACATGGTAGAAACGCTGAACTCCTGGGAGCATTCTGTCACGGACGATATGAAAAATCTGGAGGCACAGCTTTTGACAGGTCTTCAATTTTCATTTGAACTTCCCACATTGATGGAGCTGTTACAGAGAGCTAAGAGGCAACTGGAAAAAATCAAACAAGTCCAGGTAGATGAAAAAGCAATAGATAATGCCATATCACAGTGCTGCTTCATTAGGACAAATGTAGAGTCTGGGATGCGAGTGTTGGAAAGCCTGGCACAGAAAGATAACCTCAACCTGGAAGACTACAAGGAGCTGTATTCTCTCAGAGACGTTGTAATGCAAGAGGGTCATTCATTGATGGTAAACTTGTTAACAGAATAACAAATCTTCTTATTTACTCATTTGAATGTTGTCTTTTTGAACAGTTGACATTTGTCCAACAGGTCAATCTGTCTCAGGCCAGGGAATCCTTTAAAGACTATCAATGGGCTGCTCAAGGAGCAATAGGTTTCCTTCATAATGCAGAGGCAACCTTCTTGTCTGCTCCAGGGGGGTTTTTGGATTGTACCCAGGAGCAAAGACAGACCCAAGAAGCTTTGGAGGTTCTTGAAGATGGCTTTCAAGCTCACATTCACCATCTTGTGGAAAAGGTGCCCCAGCATAGCTGCCTCTCATGGCCAGAGACTGAGAGCCTTCATATCAGCATCCTCAGCCAGTTGCTAGTTGGGAGAGCTGTTTTGGAAGCTCAGGCAAAACTCAGACAGGAATGCTTGGAGAGGTACTGTGGATGGCACAATGATATCAAAAAAATACCTTTACATTTTGAATCTATTTTTATGCCTGTTTTGTGTATACTTTCTCCACTCACAGGTGTGAAATAAGGCAACAAACCCATAAAAAGTGGCATGAAGACGTTAAGCAGGAACTCTTACATCTTGAATCCAAAATTTCAGAATGTGCATCAGAGCTGGTGACATCATATGACGAGTGCATCACTCAGCAGAAAAGAGCTAAGGTAGGTGAACGCAAGTTTTACTTCTCTTGATGATGGATCCATCAGAGCCTTAAGTTTGACATTACTGTTTGACCGTAGGGAATTACTTTAGAAATGAACTTATCAATAACACTCTTGTCATATGTTCAAGATGCATGCTGACAATGATGATAAGTTTAATTCAAGCCTAATCTTTTTATAAAGGTTCTAAAAGAAGATCTTCAAACCATGGCTGGAAAGTTGGATGACCTGAATGTTGGATGTCCAGTTCAGGGTTGTGGAGTTGGAAAGGATGGTGAGCTTGGTGCCCTCTGGAGACACTGGACGTCGTTAAGACGAGGCGTGGGCCTCCTGTTGGCCCGTGCAGAACAGAAGGGAGAGGAATGGAAGGACATTACAACAAGCGTGAGTCTTATCATTCATACCGTCAGGTAGAGAGTAATGGAGGCTCAAAGAAACTCCACTGAGTGCTATTACTGTGCTGTATAACTTTGCTATTATGAAATTTTAATTTTACTTTGCGTAGATGGAGCAGAGTTGCAGCTATTTGGCCAGTCTTCAGGCTGAGCTGCCAGACGCCTCCAGTGTGAGTTTCTCTCAAAAGGAACCCCAAGAGCTTCTGGCGCAGGTGGAGCTGCACCTGTCAGGTTTGGATCAGGAGCAGCAGGCACTTTTGTTCCTGGAACATCGGCTGATGCACGCTTTGGGCCTAAAGTTTTCCCAGGATTCCATCAACCTTGGACAGATTGGCAACACACGGGAGAAGATCCAAGAGAGCATTAGGAGGTGGAATTTTGTTTAATATGACTTCTTGAAATGATAGAGCCAGATGTGAGATAGATGTTAAACATTATTTATCCCCACAGCTTGAAAGAGAAAAGCCTTCTTCTTAAGGCTGCAGCAGAAGAAGAGGAGAAAAAGAGACTTCAGGTTCAAGAAGAAATACAAGATGTAGAGAAAAAAATGTTTGCAGTCTTATCAAAGCTGGAAATGAGTTCAAATCTAATCAAAAAGCAGGTCAGCTCACACATTATGCATCAACAGCTTAAAAAAAAGTATTTTATAATTCATAAGGAAACAGATGGATTTTATATCCAATAATTATAAATGAAAATATATTTATTATAAATGTTTGAAAGTAAATGTTTTACCAAAAAAATAAAAGATGGCATATTTTCCCTCCAAAAAGGAATTGCAAGAAAACATTTTCTGTGTAAAGAGTCAACTTGAACTTCTCATGGGAAGCCTGGAGAGTCGATATACAGAAATCCCAACAGATATCGGAAAAAAGATGCAAAATCTCAAACAATTTGCGCAGAATGCCGAAGAAACGGTGACGTTCACATTTATCTCTACTGACAAATTGATTATCTGTCTTTAACCATTTTTTAATAAATGGTATATTTCTGCTCAACAGCTTTTGGAAATGGACAACCCAGTCAGGATTCTGTCTCGTAGAGTGAAGGAACTGGGTTCTGGTTTGGATAAAATAAAAACATTACTGGAGCAGAGAAGTCCAACAATTAAAGAAGCTCAGGATGTCCTCAAGGTAATTCTGTTTTATTTTGTATTTTTGGTTTTGTTGTCATGAACGCGTGTTTTCTAATTCCAGATCGTATAATATCTATAATAATTTGGTCTTCCACAACTCCAAATTTCTTTATCTGCTTTTTATCAATGAATTGCACTTTTTTCCCTTCACCAGCAGAGCTGGAGAATATGCCAGGTTTTGGACATTAACACTTTTTAATTTATTCTAAAGTAAGAGCATAGAAAACTGAAAATACAGTAGCATTTTAAATTTATCTATTAACCAATAACAAAAAAACCCCAAAAAAAACAAAGATAACCCTAATATGATCCACATTGTTGTTAAAAGGCTTTTATTGTTTTCTAGTGTGTGTGGGATGAACTGGATGCTTGGCATAGCAGCTTAATGCTCCTCGAGAGTGAAGTGCAGGATCTTGCAGAAGACCACCCAAATGAGGCCCAGGTTCTAATGGACCAGCTCACAGAACCATCTCAGCTCTATCGGAATGCATCCCTGATGGCTGAAAACCGCACCTCCTTCCTCAGCAAGGTCTTCCATATGCACTACTAGTTTAATTATCAACCTATTATTAACTTTTTGTCCCCCAGCACTGAAAGAAATTATGAAAAAGATATATTATCCCAACGAGATATCTAATTGGGGTATTTTTAAGTAAATTTTTTTTGTTTGTTTTCCATTGTTTTGTTCCTGATGTTAGATTCCAGCCTGCCTTCAAGAGTTTGAAGACACAACAGACAGAGCGTCCAGCTGGATAGCAGAAGCTCAGTCATGGCTCAGCACTCCCTGCATGTTTACAACAGCTAAAAGTCTGCACAATCATGTCAAGTATATACAGGTCAGAAGTCCTTTTTTTTTTTGTTTTACAAATGTTTGACTTCTATTATGGTACATGTTTTGACTTAAAGTGTAAGGGTCTGATCCAAAATGGCTTTTGCAAAAAAGAAAAGAGAACTTTATCTGTAATAAATGGGAATGTTGCTGGAATCTGCTAAGATTATGTGCACCATACATAATATTACTGTTTGCCACCATGGAGAGTTTGGGAAAGCAGATTGGATTTGTTTTAGGGTTCCCACCATTCATATTAGCGATGCTCACAAATAGCAGGCATCATTAATAGATGGAGAGCAAACAGCTAAAGAAGAGAAATGACCCCACTTTTTGTATAAAACAATTAAAAAAAGAAAATCCAGACCTACTGCCACTAAAGCTTCTAGTATCTGGATCGTTCTAACAGCTGCGCCCAGTCAAAGTATTTGAGTCAATTTCTTAAACTATATGAAGTTCTCTTTGTTATATTTTCCTTTCTTATGGTATTATGACTGTTTGGGGTTTATAAAAAAGGGGGAAATGGTTGGTCTGCATAAGTTCTCTTAAAAAAATTTTCAAAAACCCTGGAAGGAAAACCGATTTTTCTTTTTTGTCTTATCAATGATATTCATTCTTAATGCATAACTTGAATAATATGATAGATTTAAAGTTTTCAAATGTCATAAAAGAGCAGCTATTTATTGCATAATATAATGCATTTAACAGCTGATTAACAGGGAAATTCTCATTCATCAGTTGAAAAACAGTGTCATATTCATGGGTCTCACAACTGTTTACACAAATTGATATTGCCTTTTTTTTAAAAAGACTCTGTGCTAGCTCCTTTTCCACATGATCAGTAACATCCACATGGCCCCCCTACCTCAAAAAAGGAATCTGAGAGAGAACACTTGATCATCTATTCTGGGGGATGGCATTAACTCTGGAATGATCCATGCAGAAGTGAGAGGAGCTTTTCCATTGGCTTCTATTTGTGACTGGCTCCTAGTCAGCCCTAAGTTCATCTAGGTCCTCAGATAAAGTGTTGCTCAATAGATGATGGATATGTTCTATTTTATTCTCTGACAGTCTGCATAGGTTATTACACCCACAGAGGGGTTTCTCTCTCCCTTCTCTGTCATTGCATCTGTGCCAACTTCTCACCACAATCAAAACAGACATTATTGCATGCAATAATGTCCTTGCATGTCCTTGGATAGTGTCCTTGTCCTTACATCAAACTTACTAAACATGGATGCAGAAACTGGGCATGCAATCTGTTTCAGATTTGAAAAAAAAAGACTTGCTGCATGTGGTATTTACATTTGCATATTTTCGTCAAAATATTTTGTACTTTCTGATAGGCAGCAAATCTTCTACATATTCATTAAAGCAAACACACCAAATGGACTGTGCCTGTAATTATGCCAATTTCACAGACAGTGCTGCCTGCGCTCGTTTGGTAGATCAGGTTTGCGTTCTGTCAAATTTGCATGTGTTTCTTTACATGTTTCTTTACCTTTGGCAGGTCAGGCCCATATGTTCTAGTGCAGATATTCAGTTTGATAATAAACCATAAGCCTGCTATCAGATACCAAATTCAGCATCATTATCCACCCCGCTTATACTTTGCACACAATGGGGGGTGTCAATCGCTATCATCTGTATGAGTTTGAGGTGAACCTCTAGTTATGCCATCCTGGTTAGAGAGCAGTTTTGACCATATCATGTAATCATGTAGTCAGTAATGATGCAATGATTTGTGAGTTTTTTGTGTTTTTTTTGGAAGTGTTTATTACTGGTTGTAATCTTTTACTCTTTAAATTGATATATCTGGGATAGTTGATCCTGGAGGACTCGAAGAGGATCAGACAGACCCTGAAAACGTTTAAATCAATGCTGGAGGAGATCTCTGCTGTGTGTGACGTCAGCAGTCAGGAAGAAAGGCTGGACCAAAGAGACCAAGAGGTTCAGGAAATGCTACAGACCATCATTCAGCCACTCGCAGAACTTCAGCAGCTCACTGAGGTAAAAACATACTAGATGTGTGTTATTTGGTAGATAATTCACACTAAGCAATCTTAGTAATCCTCAACTTAAATAAAAGCTACGGAGCTTCACCCTGTAGGCTGGCACCATATGAATTAGGTCACAGTTAGACAGTTATAGCAGCTCTGATGATTCCTGATTAACTGAAACACTTGATGTTAATTTCTCTTTCAGATAGTAGAGATGGTTGAAGCTGACATTAAGGGTATGGAGAAAAACGTCACAAAAATAAGGACCATATTATACTCCATGGACAATGAAGACATAACTCTGACCGAACATCTCTACCACTGTGAGGTAAAACACCAACGCTGCTCTGACTGTCCTACGGATATCAGATGAATGTCGCCAATCCAGCATTCTGATCCAGTCTTTTTTTCATTTATTTATATCATAAACAACCATACTTACATTTTCTACAACAAGTTTCAGGCAGCTGCTATATTTTATAGTATATGTTAAAATATTTGTTTGCAGGTTACTTTACATGGAAGTGTTATGTATTTATTTTTGCTGCTAAAGTAAACATATTTGTTGATAAGAAATGTTAAGTACATTTATATCTGTGTTATCTATTTAATATTTTTTTAACAATATTGGTCAAGGTTAATGTCTTTACTCATATAACATTCATTCATTTGACATTAGCACCGATTCACTCAGGACAGGTTTCTGTATCAAGAGGAGATTAAAAAA
>NW_015150942.1:549052-556566 GCF_000732505.1 Cyprinodon variegatus | reverse complement strand
GAAACCATCAGCAGGTGTGTGAGGAGGCGGACCAGAACCAAGCGCCTCCTGGTGGAGGAAGGGAGACAAACACAGAATACAAACACACAGACAGGGGTCCTGACACAGGGCAGCTGTGGAATATTACTTTCATCCTGAATTTAGATCCACAGTTTAGTTGTCAGCTGAGCTGAAGTGCTCCAATTTGCTCACATTTCAACATATATTAAATCAGAATGTTGTTGAATTGCTATGTTTTCTGTCTGATATTAGTACTTTAAATTGAGTTTAAGGTTGTATTTGACATTTTTTTAGGCAGTATTGTCCCAGATTCAGACAATGCAGCAGAGGTTAGAAGATATGGAGAATTGGAAAATGGAGGTCAACTTCCCTGAAAGAGCAGAAAACCTGGTGGTCTTCTCCAAAGCCAGAGTGCTTATTGAACAGCTGGATGAGTTGGAGCAAATAACCATGGAGCAAAAGTCTCTGCTGGAGGTATGACCTTACCACCTTAATCCTACATGCTGTATTGCAATCCGAATTATGTTCTATTACTTTGCAGGACTAAGGAGGGTAAAGCCAAAATCCTGGTGCCTCTTCATCTTAAACCTAAGTTTACATTACAGGGTTTCAAATGTATGGTTAATGATCTAACAATGATTTATAACTGAAATTTGTGTCTTTATAATCCCTCAGACAGTACAACAAAGACCTTCTATAATTAAAGACCTGTGTTGATTTGTTTTTTCAACTTTCTTTCAAACACAGAGCAAAATAGAGGAACAAGAATCAACTGTCTCTAGTTCTCCTGAAGAGATACAGGTGCTGGAGAATCCTGCTCATAGAGGCTTTTACCAGGTAACAGAAATGCTTCTAAAACAGTGTGAAACATTTTAAAAGTTGAGGTTTTCTGAAAGATAAATCCCTCATAGAGACATGCTTATTAAACTTTTGAAACTTGCTGGAATGCAACATTTCTAAAGTTATTCGGTAGCAGAGGTGTCAAAAGTATTAATGTTTATTACTCCAGTAGAAGTAAAAGTCCTACTATTTAAAACACTTTTGTAGAAGTTAGAGTATTAATTTAAGCCTCTTACTCAAACAAAAGTGTAAAAGTACCATTTTTAAAACGACTTGAAGCAAAAAAGTAATGCATTAGCCTATTAAAGGAACATTTTTCTACAATTCTGAATAATAACTACTGATACCTAATTTTCTTAGTTTTATTACTGATGTTAACAGTGTCAAATTTAACTTTACATCATCTTGACTATTTAATATTTACAACTATTTTATTTTGGTATGTGGCAAACAACAAGTTTGAGCAGTACCAAGTTCAAAAGAAATTTATTTTCTGTATGAAACTAATTATTTTGATGGTTTTATAATTTTTTGAAATAACAGGCCAGGCCTTAACAAAAATCAGCTTAGATGAAAAAAAAACTAATACCGGTAATTCTATTTCTAAAATGCAACAAGTAGAAAGTAGAGATAATTGCAAAAAAATAAATAAAATGTAAGGAGTAGAAGTAAAAAGATGTCTAAAAAAATAATTACTCCAGTAAAGTACAGATAACAAAAAATTCTACTTATGTAAGGTTAAGAAATGTTTTTACTTTGTTACTTTACAGCTGTGTTCAGTCATTTGGCTTCCTGCTTTGCCTGCTTTTTAGATATAGATAAACCTCTATGTGAAATCTCACACAGCCGACTGAAAAGACAGTCAAAGACATAGTCAGTGAAGGTCAGCAGCAGATTTGGATCTTAGTTTGGCTCCAGTAGATGGAGAGCAAGTCTGAAATGTATTCCACATTTTTCTACGCTAAAAGAACACAGAAAATGTTTCGCATTTTTAGACTTCATAACCAGCAGTCCTGTTTGTCCATCCATCCATCCATCCTGATTTTGCCTCTTTATCTGATCCGATTGTCATGAAACGAGGACAGATGGACCCAGTATTCAAGGAGAGTTCAAAACGTTTATTAAATAAACAAAACAAAAGCAGAGCTGTGGCTTGCGGACACTGCAGGATGGGGAGCGGGGCACCGCCCAATCACAGACACTCTGTAGTGGGAGAAACACAGGTAAGTGACCACGATTATCTGAAAGAAGATAATCTGAGTTGGTCACTTACCTGGTTTAACAGTCCAGACCAAGAATGTCCCCAAGTGCTGCAGTCCCAGAGGTGATGCTGGAAGCTGATCCTGGTCAGGGATCCAGAACAGACAGGAACAGGATCCAGATCAGGCAGGAACAGAAACAGGTGGCAGGATCCAGACTTCCAGTCATCCACAGGCTCCCAGTAGGGTTCAGTGTCCGACTGGGACCAGAAGCATGACCAGGTGGCCACGCACAGGAGCAGACAGGATCAGGTGCAGACAGGCAGGCTCAGTGGAAGAGACGGGACGTAGGAACCGGAACTTGAAGCAGGACTTTAAACTGGTCTCCTCCCTGGAGCCAGGCTTACTTTGTTAAAAAGTGAACCTCCCCACATATTGAGCCAAAAACCCAGAGGACTCAGCGGGGCAGGAACAGTGGATGATCAGGAGACGAGGCAAACACAAAAACCCTCTTTCCACTGGCTGCTAGGATCCTGGACATGAACCAAGGCAAAAACTCAGACAAACAGACTAACAGAAAGACAAGTAATGATCTGGCACTGAATGCTCAGGCTGAATTGAATATAAACCAGAGGAAACAGGTGAGAGAAATAAATTATAATTGAGGCAGGGAGGGAAAACGACAGGTGAAAGGGATTACTAATTAAGGAGCAAACAGACCAGATCATGACACCGATAACTATCTTTTAATGTGTGCAAAAAAGAATTAACTGAGAATAACTGAATCCTAAGTGTTGCTTGGTATCAAGATGGCAAAAGATTTGTCAACTTCATGTCTTGCTGCACATATTTCTGCTAATATGAATATTTGTTACCAGTCATTCACTTGATTACTTTGTGTGAAAATCATCCTTAAATGACAAATACATAATAATGTTTCATCAAAATATTGTCATCTAAACCTTTAGATCCTTCATACTTTGCTTTTCAATTGAATAAATGGTTTTAAAACCACTTCTACCATGAGAGAAGCACCAACATAATGACACAAAGTGACGGAGGAGTCAGAAAGGCTACTTACTGTTCCTGTTTTGTTCCACTCACATGCTTGGTGATTTACTAACTCTCATCCCTGAAATCAGGAGGCTTTTGAGGTGTCTTATTCTGAGGAAGAGGAGGATGAGGGAGATGAGAGTCACTCTTCTTCCTCTGACACTCTAACATGCAGTATTCCAGAGGTAAATCTGAGATATAATTAGAACCTGAGAATAACTCTTGGTACTTTTTATCCTTTTTGGCTTTAAGCACAACGTCTTTAGCATTTCTTTACCTCTTCTATTACTTTTTAGTTATAAATTTCAACCATAGAAAAAAACAGTATAATAATATTTATTTCTGACGAGGAAAAAATATACTGTTTGGGATAAATAAAAAGAGGTTTTCCAGGCTTTCTTTTCACTCATCTTCATATTTTAATGGACCTAATTAAATGAAAATAACACATATGCTGTTGGCTACTAACAAATTAGCAGCTTTTTGCATGAAACAAAGCTGCACATGGCAGGCTTTTATTTTACCTCATAAACTACCTCCTCCACTGTCAAGAGCATCTGCTTGAAATGCTCCTCAGAAGCCCTTCCTTTTATCCATGCAAAATGCAAAGGTTTTGTGTTTGAATAAATCTGTTGGCTGGGATTTTGGTTGCATCTTCATATTTTTCTAAATCCCGTAGGACCTGGAGGAGACGATCAATCTTTCACATGAACAAAGGGAGGATATGTCTGAAATGAATCCTCAGGATACTGTAAAGGTAGATATATTGGAAGCACAATGACAGCAGGTTTGGGTTCGAGGTTTTTGAATAAAGTTTTTAATTTGTCTTTCAGGAGGTGGAGAGCACGGCTCATGAAGCAGACAAATATCCAGAAGAGCCTGGAGGTGGTGTTTTGTATTTGAAGCCTGGGTTTGAAGAAATGTTTGGTCAGAATGCTGGAACTGGAGATGTGAAAGAAAAGGTTTACCAAACCTTTATTCCTGAAACTGTGACTGAGAGTGGTTTGAATGATGAACCCGTTACTACAGATGAAAGGAACATTACTGCAGCTTCTTCAGCCTTGCAAGAATCATCAAAACAGGAGACATTTGACATCAGTCCACAAATAAACTCACCTTTGATAGAAACTGCAGTTAAAGAAACACATCTGATTCCTTCAAGACCTATTACGCCATTTTGGAGGAAGAAACCCTGCGATGAGCACAAAGAAGATGATGACACACACCTATGTTTGTCTCCGACTAACCATTCACATGCGGTAAGTGTCCCAAATGATAACTTTATTAAGTGTGATGTTACCTTGCCTATGTCTGATGTAGAAATATGGATACTTTAAAACAAAACCAATTGATATCTTCTGACTTAATTATTTTCAGGAAGTCTTAAAAGGTCTGAAAGAGCCAAAAGAAGTCAATTTAAGTACCTATAGAGGAATAAAAGGAACTCAAAAATCCAAGGAAATTCCTGATGCTACACCTGGGTAACTAACTGCTTAAGAAAACAAAAAACTGTAGATATTTTAAGCATACTATACAAATATCCTCATCCTGTGTCCCTCAGTTCTCCTGGTTACGAAGATGATGTGGATAATCTGCCCTGGAGTCATCTTTGTACCCATATTTCCACAAAACTGAGCTTTTTAAGAAGAGCTTTGGACGACAAGCAAACCATGATCTTTACAGATGATGGAGAGAAAAGGAAAACGGTTAGAAAAATAATTTTTGAACATATGTTGTCAAGTACATAATAAGGTAGTGATGGAAATAATACATTATTTATTTTCACTACTGTTTAAAAAAAAAAAACTTTTAACCATCAGACCCTTATTTCAGTGTCAAATTGTCAAAGCTTTCAAATTCAAACTCTATAAAGGTTTTCAGCTGCATCATTAAGGCTAATAAGGAACATTGTGAAATGAAGCAAGATTAAAAGAAAGAGCAAGAGTAATGAATTAAACTTTCTTGTTTCCTGGTAGTAATCACCTTGACTTAAAATGAAACTTCTTTTTGATTTGATGCAGGTTTCAGAGGAAGAGATATCTGCTTCATCCGCTTTACAACAAATACATGACACCACTGCTATGATGGGACAAATGCTTTATGAGGTACACACACAGAGTTTAATCTGAAAAAAAAAAGATAAAAAAAGATGACGTTTTATTAGAATTAAATATAATAGTAAGGAATTTAATATGCCATAGGTTTGTCATAATTAATGTAACCTTTCAATCAAAGATGTCACAGCTAAATGGTTTTATGATTTTAAACAAGCAATGATTTTTTTTTTTTACATTTAAACTTTTGAAATGAATTCACCATTTCTCTCTTTTTTTCCTTTACTGTCAGAAAAATCAACGATTTCTGTTAGAATGTGGTGTCATTGTATTGACAGATCAATACAGAATATTATGTAATGGAGATGCAAAAGGAAAATCATTTGCTATGTCCAAGAAATCCAGTTGTATAGAATTACAGTAAATCACAATGTGAATCAACCTATTGTATGAAAATCTCAGCGATTTTATTTTGGAAATCATTAGTAACCGAACAGCATCATGTAGCACCTGTATTATAGAAAGCATACTAATGAAGATATGGATTATAACAACAACCTTTTAGGGTCGCATAGAGCTGTTTAGTAAAGTAGAATGAATAAAAATTTCAGTCTGACAATGAAAGAGAGATTTGGCCTACCTTACAGATGTAACTAGAGCGAAAGGTGGTTCTCCAAACATTCCCATAAATAATAATATTTGAACTTTATTGATCTCACATTGGAGAAATTTACCTCTGCATTAAACCCATCCCCTTGGGGAGCAGTGGGCTGCCACTGTGGGGCACCCGTGGAGCAGTGTGGGGTTAAGGGTCTTGCTCAGTGACATCAGAGTGGATGCAGTGGGATTTAAACTGGGTACTTTAAACCTTCTCAGTGTTTCTAGAGCACTGCTCTAACCCATTAGGCAAACACTCCCCTTATTCCCCTAGAAAGACTGGATTTGTGCAATATTTTAAAATCATTTAAGCCTTGCCTTTTCGGATATAAAGGTTCCTACAAAAGCTGATGACTGTGGTTTTAATGGTGGAAAACTGGTTTTAAAGGTATAAATGTTTTTGACCAATTAGTAAAATTCTCCACTGTAAGATCAATAAACTTAATCAATCAAAGTGTGTAAAAGTGACTTTCTCCTTTGATAATGATCCCCAGGTGACGGCCTCAAGTTCTCCCCATCTAGATGTAAAGAAGAAGATGTATGAGACTTTGCAGAGGGTCCTCCATTGTCTCAACTCATTAACCCACCTTCTGACTCCTAAGGAAAGCTTAGCAGGGGACCCTCAGTTGATGCTGCTGCAGCTGGAGGTAGTTCTCCATCAACCTTTTTACACTTTTATTAACAAACCTAAAAATCTGTTGTCTAAATAAACTTTTTTCCCCTCTGTTTTTTTGTAATAATTATCATTTTTTATCTGATGCTGGATTTCCACACAAAAATGTTCTGACTTCTTTATTTCTGTTCACATTCTGTCGCAGTGTTTATCAGCTCAGCTGGTTACTATGACTGAGCTGATGGGTAAAATGGAATCGCAGATCAGACCTTCTTTACTGGTGGAAGAATCAGAAGCTCAAAGCTGTTTGACGTCCCTTCAGGATTATCTTCATATGGTCCAGCTTCTCCTCAACTCCTCCCACAATCAGCTGGTGAAACACTCAGGGCTACAGAACCAAGATCAGGTTTGATATTTTACAAACTGCCAATATTTTCCAGAAATGTGTAAAAGACCATCCCGTGATTTATTCAATTCAAGCACCACCTGGAGCAAAAATTAGGTCTACTTTGGTGCAGTGAGGAGTTCATGGTGCACTCATTGGTCCGTTAGCTGGTATAGAAACCCAAATCATCATCTTATCACTGCTTCACTTTTGGCTTCGGGTGTTTTAATTGATAATTAAGTTTGCTTATTACCAAACAGAGCACAGTGCATTACAACTAAACACATTTACTTAAAAAAGTAGCATTATTCCAGAAGTACTGTGCTTTATTTAAACGATTCAAAGCTTAGAGACAAAACAATCAGACCTTACGGTAAAATTGCTGGGATGTTGACGCCCATAAATATTGAAGAGCATCTTACAGATTTTCCGTTTTCTTGTCATAAAATTGGCATCAGTTTGGAAATGGAGTTCTTACCATAGATATCCATAATAAAGGCTAGATGTCTCGTCCGCGCTGCTGGCCAATGGGGGTCGACGTCCGCACGTGGCGGCCATCTTGCCACAGGCAGCTCGCTCATTCGTAGCATTGTGTTTCAATGGCGCATGTACTGAAATAACCATAACTTCCTCAATTGTCTAACTATTCTCAAACTGTTTGGTTTGTTAAAAAAAAGTACAAACCTACTCAGTATTGGCTGAAACCACTATTC
>NW_015150942.1:542851-547173 GCF_000732505.1 Cyprinodon variegatus | reverse complement strand
CTGTTTAACTGTCTTCCTCCTGAAACAGGTGGAAGACAGTTTAACAGCAAAATGGACCAGCCATATTCCCAACCGCAGCAAACTTCAAGTTGCTCTCTGCAGACGCAAGGTATCCTGTTATGCAGTTCTTCAATATTTAGGCAGATTTAGGTAAAAACGTCTACTTTTCCAACAAAAGTAAAACAAAACCTGCCGGAATATTTGTTTTTCATTTAATCTTTTGAAATGAAATGTCAAAAATCTTTTTTTTTTTTTTCCATTAAATTATTTGTTGCTCTTAATTTGTCTTTGTCACAAATCTGGACTCCTATTACACAGAAACTCCTCCAGGTCTTCAGATCCCAGCTGTCTTTTCTTCAGTTTATTTTCCAACATGAACCTAATGCACTCAAGAGCCAAGAAGATGAATGGCTGCATCTGGAGGCCAGGGCTAAAGATCTGCAGCAACAAGTTCTGGAGGAAGAAATTACTTCTCAAAAGAGACTTAAGGTTTGTATTTTTTATTGTTTTTGCTGAAGAATACATGAGTTTATGAAAACATCAATCTGCATTTATGTTGTACATTAACTATCTGGGTTTTGCTTTAAAAACACGAATTTGTCTTTGTTTAGGATTGGATCCGTTGGGAAAAGCTTTGTGGTCAACTTGGAGGGATGTTGGATGAGTCTGAAGCCTTTATAGGTAGAGAACCTGAAGGAGATGATGATGATGAGGAGGAGACAATAGAACGGAGACTACATGCCTGTGAGGTAATTCCTGTAAAAAAAAAAAAGATTCACGCTAATTTATTTTCTAAGATCGCTTCCTTACTCCTTTTCCGATAAAAACAAAGCTGAACAGAAAATTCATATTTTAAGAGAAAACTAAATAAATAATTACCAATGCCCCTTTTTCCTGTTCACTGCTGAAACGGCCTTATCTCCTTATAAAAAAGGCTAATACAAAAAACACATTTCAATAAGTATAAAAAAAATTTAGTTTCATTTAATTTTAGATTTTGTGTTTTTGCAGTTTTACATTTTAGGAAGTGCAAGAATCAGATCACACAAACATACCTTTTGCTGGTAATTTACATTTTCTTGGGTAAAAATTCCCCGAATAACTTTGACAAACATATCAAACAACAACCAGATTCAATTTGAACAAACTAAGTTTTGAGACCCTTATGTTGTTTGAAATTAATGTAACGAAAAAAGTTAGTTATTGAAAAGGCAATGCTTTTTTGCCTTTTTCTGAAAATAGTTTTAAATATCTACATGTAAGTGTCAAAAGTTGTGCATAAAGTAACTGTTTATAAACTGCTTTGATGGCTGAGGCTGTCATTGTTTAATCTCTTCATGATTTTTATCTCTATCCTTCTCGTCTCGCAGCAAACTCTGCTCCAGCTGGAAGAGAGCAGAGCTCTGTTGGGTGCGCTTCTGGATCACAGGGCGGTTCTGCAGGCAGAGCCATGGTTCAGTACCTGGGTCAGACCGGCAGGGGGCGCTCTGGAGCTGAGATGGAAAAGTGTCTACAGACATATAGAACAAGAGATCCTGCGCCTAAGAAACATCCAGGAAAGCAGGTCCAGGTGGGCCAGGTTCAGTATTAGCAGTCAGAATGATGGATTCAGAAAACAGAATTATTAGAAAGATTTATCACTGCTTGAGTATTTCACAAATTGTCATTAATAACAGAATATTTTTTGATACGTTTTATGCTTTTAAAATAAGTTCCACTATTTGTTTTGAAAAAAATAAGCAAAGTCTTTCTCCTCCTGCCTACCCTCTATTCTTTTTAACAGTTTATTAACTTTGAAGCATCCATATTTAAAGTAAGATCAAGAGACCAACTCGCATTAAAAAAAAATTATACCACCCTTGTTTTAATCCCAAGTGGGGTCACAAGGGGTGCTCCAGCTGTCAATGGGCGAGGGGCAGGGTAGTCCATCGCAGGGCAACACAGAGACAAACAACCACCCACACCTAAGGAGAATTTAGGGAAGCCAGTTAACCTAACAGTCACGTTTTTCGACTGTGGGAGGAAGCTGGAGTACCCGGAGAGAACCCACACATTCTCAGGGAGAACATGCAAACTCCATGCAGAAAGACCCTGGGCTGATAATCAAACCCAGATCCTCCTGGCTGGAGGACAGCAGTGCTACCCACTGTACCACTGAGCAGCCCATCCTCTAAATTTATTTATCATTCTTTGTATTCTTAAGGTGTCTTTACCATTTTGCATATTCACTATATTCCATATAGGGATTTCTGCCCTGGTCTTCCAATGGAAAAAAGGAAGCAGCCATGTTAAGAGGCCCTAACCACCACAGCTAACGCTCTTTATTCTAGAGGATTAACAGCTCTGTGCCAGAGCTCCTTATCTCCAAGGCTGAGCCCATCCAGCCTATGAAGGTTATTCCCGCATTATTGCTTATAGGACCTTAGTTCCTCTATTCATCTCCTTCTCCATCCTACAATACTAGTGTGACCAAACCAAACAGCATTACCAGATTGGACAACAATGGCCTGTCCTTTCAAACTGCAGTGGTATGGAGAGAGCACGATCCCAGGCACATAAAGCTTAATTCAGCCTCCTTCTTTTGGATGACTTGGCTCGTCCTCGACTTGCCCAGGGTGTACCCCGCCTCTTGCCCATTGACAGCTGGAGATAGGCACCAGCACCCCTGGTGACCCCATCAGGGATAAGCGTAATGGGAAATGGATGGATGGATTGCTCATCCTTAAAATCAGGATGTTTATCATCCGAGTGAATGAGTGAGTGGCCTGGAGTGTTGCTGTTAAGATGGATGTCTTGGTTTCCTTCCTGGACCTGTTAACTCTGTGACTTGATATCAGATCAGCAGGGTTGATGGATATGATAACTTTCATTTAGTAATTTTTGTTAGCATCAAACACAGCAAAGGTATAGAATCAGTTTTTTGTTCCTTATTGTTTATAAGGAATAATTTCACCCAGTGGGGTCCAAGCTTTTCACTTCGTTAACCAACTTCATCGACTTGAACTTACTCAGGGGTTCAGACCCGTGAGTAAATTATCCCTAATAATTAAGTTAAAATGTATGACAAAATAGCTATAATAAAAGGAAAATACTTTGTTATACCTAACACTTCCATTTACAAAGTTAGATTTGAAAAATCTCCTCCTAAATATCCTGCATCAGCTCCATTTGCTGGAAGAATCCATTTGGCCTTTTCTTTAGCTGTACTGTAGTACGTGAGCACAGAAATACACTCTAAAGGCTGTAAATGGTCCCTGGGCCACACTTTGGACAGCCGTGCTATAACTAGTAAAACCTGTAGTTACTTAAACAGGAAGTCATCTCAGGCTTTATTGCTTTCTGTTAATTCTCTTGATGTTTTACCTGTTAAAATATTGCTGCAAAAGTTACTGAGCCCCAAAGTAAATCTGTGTTCAATCCCTCCGTATGGAGGTATTATTAATAATCTTGGATAGCCCTTTAATAAAGATTCACTTATATTAATCAAAAACATTTACAAAAAAAACATTGCAGTAGTTTTTACCATAAATCATGTCAGTGAAGTTTACTGATGACATTTCAAGCTCTTCTGAAAGACACTTTGAAACAGTTTAAGGAATTTGAGCTGGAAGACTTCAAGCCAAATAACATCCCTGGGTCCTTGTCTGTAAATATGAGTGGACCATAGCCTCTGTGGGAGGAATTCCTAAATACGCTTCGTATGTTTATCAGATTTCTGAATCCCTAACACAGACTGTAAAAGAGTTAAGGGGAAGGTTAGAAAAAAAATGTAAGCAAGACTTATTTTCATTTCTGCCCTCGGATAACTTTCAACGTTTTTGTTTTTTTCTGTTTGGGAGTGCCTTTATGTTCTACCCCACTGGTTGATCTATTTGTGTTTCCTGTCCTCCCCGCAGATTCCAGGCCGACCTTCCTTTGGTCAGTGAATGTCTGCTCGGTGCCAGCAAACACCTGAAGACTTTGTCAGATCTGGCAGATTCCTCAAACCTGAGTCAGGAGACTCTTCAAAGAAGTTTGGTTGAGCTGCTGGTAAGGCTCTCTTATCTACTGCCTTTTATTTGATTAAAAATAACCTGCATTTCTATCAGTTCAGTGCTTTAATTTCCAAATATTTGATACCAAAAATTTTTTTTTATTATGTTTATTATTAAATTTCTTTTGTTTCCTTGTGTTTTAGATTATTTTCTTCACTTTTATGAAAAAAAAATCTGTTTTAATATTTCTTAAAAATAAATCACATATTGTGGACATTGTAGCTTTGCTCAAGAGTTACAAATCCATCCATCCGTCCATCCATCCATCCATCCATCCATCCATCCATC
>NW_015150942.1:521242-541561 GCF_000732505.1 Cyprinodon variegatus | reverse complement strand
TCACAATAGAAACATCTGCCGAATTAGAGATGAAGGACTGAAAACTCAGGCATTCCGACCATCAGTAAGTTTGGAATTTGAAAAAAAAAAAGGCACGGTATTCAGTATAAAGCCAAAGTATTCATTCATTCATTCATTCATTCATTCATTCATTCATTCATCCATTAATTCATTCATTTGTCTATTCATTCATTCATTGATTTTTCACATTTATTTACAGTGGTGAGTTATGATTCAGACACGATATCTTCATTTTAAGAGAGATGTGTTTCAGCCATCCTGCACTATAAAATACTATTTGTTGCTGTGAAAAAAAATCCTTCTAATGTTATAAAGTGCAGTGCTTGAAATCCAGAGATCAAGCAAGAAAAGATTTTATCAGGTATCCCTATCATATTAACTTTTCTTTTTTCAGGACCTCTCCATGGAGCTGGAAGCCACGTCTGCACAGAAAGAGTCACTTTCCAAAGAGGTCACTCGACTTCTCCACCTAAAGGAAGTTGATTGTCCTGAACTGAGAGGTCAGATCTTACAGCTGGAGGCCAACTGCACCCAGCTGACCTCTGACCTTTCCAAGATACAGGAGCTTCTACTACAGGTACAGTGTTTCTGTTTTTTGAGGAATAAATGGTCAAATAGCTAGAATAAAAAGATATAGGACTCAGTTTTTTCTTTCAATTTGGAACCATGAAGGCATTCAGGTCAAATTTCATGTAAGTGCTGTTTGTTTTCAGAAATAATTAGAGACAGAAAGCCCTACTTTATTGTGGGGAGTATAAACTTGAACCTGTCTGAATAATGCCATTTTGGCCGATCAGAGAGGGGAGGAAGAGAAAGGAAGGTCACACTTAATTTTTATCTCCATTCATCACCAGTGACTGGAAACAGCTATTTGGCATCACTGTAATTGGTATTTTTTTTTATCAGAAGGTTGAGTTGAAGTCTTGCAATCTGGAAACCACTTTAGCAGATGATATACTGATTTCCTCTTCCGAGGAGAGTTTAATAGACATTGTTCTCCAAAGGACTGACCAGATGTTGTAATCTCAAATGACCTTGAATAAGATCAATCAAATTAATGAAAAAGGCATACAAAAGGAAAGATGTTTATGTGAAACTAAAATCCATTAATGTTATGTTAAATTACTTTTATACTGAATTATTATCAGCGCCTGGTGCCTGCCCAGCCACCACTAAATATGCTGCCTAGACTGGAGAAGTGGATGAAGGAAAGGGAAGCGCAGCTGAACCAGCAGAAGGAAAGAGTCCCGAAGGCCCAAAACGCAGCTGAGATTGCTGAAATTCTGCAGCACTGCCGGGTAACGCTTCTTACTGTTTGATGGGATTTAGATTGTTAATAGTACCAACAGTGACTGAATAAAAGGTTGCTGTTTTTTTTCAACAGGGTTCTTGATGTTCATTTCCAGCTAGAAACAGGAACCTTATTTTAAAAGTATTCATACTCCTGTAGGTTTATACGTGTTGCTAATTACAAACATAACCTCATTATATTGGGATTTTATTTGATAGAACCACACAAAGTAGGTCAGATTTGAATGTCAAAGGAAAACAATGAAGATTTTACAAGTTGTGTTAAGCATTTTTCTCACCCTCCTTGAATCAGTTCATCAATTACAGCTGCAAGTCTTTTGGACTATGTCTCTACCAGCATCTAAAATCTCAATAAAAGTGTTAAAGTTTATGGTTGCAATGTGAAAAAATAAGTACTTCCTTTCCGTCTATACTGTTATTACATGCATACTCATGGGAAATGCTTCTTTTGCCATTAAAAGTCTTCTCTATGCCTTTTATTTCAGGTGTTAAGGATAGCTGTGGGCAGTCTTCAACAACTCATTGATTTTATGTCTCAGCCTGGCGCTAATGTGGCGACAGAAAATGTCCAAACTCGCCGCTTTGAATGCACAACCTTCGCAGAGAAGCTCGGCAGTGTTAGACTTCAGTGGCTGCTCCTTCAGAGGGAGCTGGACATCCAGGTCAGTCCCTCCTTTATTTCTTTTTTATATCCAGTTCATTCAGGATCCATTTAATAATACTTAACTAAGTAAGAAATATCTTCAACACAGCTTCAATTTAAAACTTCTTTGTTTTAGATTTGATTTATCACATCATAGATAAATGTTAGATAATGAATGAAACCATGCCAGAAATACAAACCTAGAACATCCTGTATTTCTATCTGAAGTAGATTTTTTCCCCGTGATTTTTGATGTGATTTTCTCTTTACATAAATTGGCTACACATCTCTGTACTTCCCCAGATTCACGAACTAGAACACATCCATCACGCTTGTGCAGAACGAGAAAGACATCTGCAGAGACTGCACAGCTGGACGGAACAGCAGAAAAGTAGAATGAATCAGTGGAAACAGTCCACTGGTCAAACTTTGGCTCGCTATGCGGTTGTAGAGTTGGAGGTATGAGGATGGGAATCATCCAGATGAATGTATGCATTTTGTGAAGGGCTTTCTGCAGAGCCTCCTTCTCTAATCTGAGTTGGCCATTTATCTTCTAGGCTGATCTTAGCAGAATCAAGGAGGTTTCTGCAGCTCTGCAGGAACTGAAAACAGTACAAATACATTATGAGAAGGAAAAAAAGCTCCTGTGTGATGGGATCTTCTGTGATCAAGCAGAGAGTGTGAGAAGGACTTGTATTGATCTTTATCAACAGGTAAAAACATAGAGTTTAAACCCTGCTGAAATTAAAAGGTTTCAAGCTTCCTTCCATCCATCCATCCATCCTATATATAATTAATTTGTTTAATACTATTTCCTGAACCATCCAAATATAATTGCATTTTTTTTTATTCTGTCCTATTGCCCCCCTTAAAAAAAAACTAACTAATGAGCTATATTTACATTTTAATGTCTTATATTCTGGTCTCTTTATCTCATGTTAGGATTGTAAAATAACTTGAAAGAAAACATGTGAAGGATATTGTTCGAATATTATAGTAGCTTATATACATTCACCAAACTGGAATTGCATTTTATTTTCCACTTTGCCTTTGGCTTTTTTTTTCAGATGGAAGATATCAAACCAGTTCTTGAAGAAACCGTGGAGAAGTGGACATGTTTCCACAGAGCTCTGGGGGATGTTGCCTTGTATACCACTAGGGCGTGCTGTGCCCTGCAGCAGCAGCAGGCACCACTCTTCTCCCTGCAGCAGGCTGAAGGATACTTAGGAATCCTTGAGGTTAGAAAGGCCTATCTATCAGAATAAGATGAAAGTGACAAAAACAAGCACAAATGTATGTTACAATCTGTATCCTTTACAGTAGTTTAACTATTACCTTAAAACAAGTTAATCTAAATTCTAACAGACTGAGCAGCATGAAGCATACAACTAAAGAGGCCATAATAAAACTTAAAAGTTTTTTGTAGAACAGCAAGCTGTAACTGTGGTTAAAAGCCTCTGAATCCAACCTTGACAGCTTTAGTGAGAGTGTGGGCACTGACAGACTTCCAGCTGTCAACCTCTTTCAGTCTATGTTCTTGCATTTTAGGGAAGTAAATGTACTTCTAGAGAGCAAACATGAAATGAAAGGTTTTTTTTTCATTTCGCACAGGACCTCCAGGTGAAGGTGGAGGCAGAGGGAGAGCAATTTTGGACGGCTGCAGACAAATCCTACAAGGGGCTTGTGGAAACTCTCCCTGATGGATCAGCGCAGCCACTTAGTGATCAAGTAGAGGAGCTGCGAAAAGGGTTTGTGAAGCTAAGTTATGGTTCACATACAAAGGCTATTTCAGTATACGCAAATAAGTTTAATTTACTCAAATTAATTATGTTTAATAAGCATAATTTAAAATTCCATCCAGCAGAAAGTTTGTTAAATCTCAGATGTGACCATCCAACCATTCTGTTCCCTTTGTTTTTCTCTTGTTTTTCTATAAGTTACAATGTCCCTCACTCTTATTTCTCTACTATTAACATTTTGCTTAAACACTAACTAACATAACAAAATTATAATATGTAAAAAAAGTACTTTTGTGTTTGTCAAATCAGATCGAAGGACATTCTCCAAGAGATAAGAGATGAGCAGAAAAAGATTAGACAGACCATCTCCCTTTGGCATGATTATGCTAAGCTTTCTCAGAGCATTTTTGGACGCCGGCAACACCTGTGGAATGAATGGGAGACAAGTTCTTCACCTGGAAATGATGCAGAAGCATCAGTTTGCTCACTGAAGGTTAGAATGAGGAATATGATCATTAGGTTTACTGTATATATAGTAGCAGCCATTGAAATGCCAGCCGAATGGATGCCCAGTTCAACTTCCAGCCACTAGGCATGCATATTTATTTACTCTGACTCCACCCTATATATTTTAGTACAAAGATTGATGTTTAAAAAGGAATTGTAGGAGACCAGTCAAGGACCAGCCAAGTGCCTATCAAGGAAAGTGGGGAATTTTTGAATGGCTAATACTGTATGGAGGAGGGATTTAGTCTTTCAATTAAAATTGTTGTAAAATATCTATGATTTACGTACAATCATTGCCATAAGCTAGTTAACACATAATAAGTACTGAATTTTCTCATAATACTAATTATTTTTTGTTAATCTTTTCCATCTGCTTTAAAGCTGGAGAGAAAATATACAATGTCACTATTAAGCACTGAAAGCATAGACTAAAAAACAAGTGCCGAAATTTGAACAGGTTCACAACCCTTTTTTTCATCTCCCAAATGCATTATTATTTTTTTTCAAAACCATTAGATTCCCTGCTTGACTCATCTGTTCCAGGTGGATGTTCAGGGGGTCCAAGCATTGGGTGCACAATTTAATTAAATGTTTTTCTCAATATCTACTCTCCTATTCTTGGAAGGATGAGGTAGCATGTGCTTTTGATGAGAAATATCAGTGGTGTTCCGCTTCCAGTTGGTACACCCGACGTCCTCTCTTCTCTGTTGCGTAAAGCAGATGACGTTTTGTTTTGTTCATTTGACCAAAGGAAAATGTTTTTGGGCTTACATTTATGATTTTTCTCTTTGGTTCCTTTTTCTTCCCAAATACAATTGAGGCACATTTTTGAAAACCTTATAGTGATCTATTTCAGAAGAAAAATTTCTGTGTTTCTTCAGATTAAAATATCCATGTATTTTAATGAAATAATTGGAAATAAAAAAAATTAAAAAGACCAATATGCTGATTTCTTAACCAACTCTTCCTTTAATTATCTAGAGGCTGCAGGATGCTGCTGAAGAGCTACAGAACAATGCGGGAGATGTAGTGGCAGCCTCCAAAGGTCTTCTTGGACGACTTGAACCGTTATCTGCTAGTTTAATTAAATCAGAGGCTAGATTACTGACCCGTGATATCCTTCTGCTGAACCAGGCAATATCAGGAAAAAGACAAAATCTTGAGGTTAGATATATTTTGAATTTTTAACCGTACCAAAATATTTTCTACAATGAACATAACATTTTGAAATCAGCTATTGAAATAAAATTGAATATATTTCTTTTCCATTTGCAGGAGGATTTGGAACTAGAGACCCTTGGCTTGTATGATACAGATCCTCTACAGGTTTTATGAACTATTTGATTCTCATCTACATGATTATTTCTATTTCAAGGTGTAGTTTAACCTAAATGAAAATCTCCTTCATACCTTTATACTTTGTCTTAAATTACCAACAGGCTCTTTTAAAACTTAGCAATACCATTCCATCGCTAGAAGACGTTAGAGAGACGAGTGGCAACATCAACATCGACGAGGAGATGGAGAGAGTTCAGCCAATCAGCAGGCAGTGGATGGAAACCTTTACCCAGGCAACAGATGAAAACAAGTGAGAAAGTTGGATCCGATACCATCGTTTTCTAAGTAGAATTCAAGTTTACAAAACTGACAAATTACCACCACACTATGCAAGATGTAAAAGTATGCATCTCACCTTAATGTTTTGTTTACTTTTTTAAATGTTTTTATCATCTTACTGTTAAAATGGCAAAGATCAGTTCCTACACAGGCTAATTCATAGTGCTCTACGGGAAAACATATTTTCTGATCTACGTAAGTAAGCTTCCTGACAAATGAAAACACAAAGCAGTAATAAATGACCCATTTTCTAGCGTAGATTTATATATTAATGGCTAAATGTGTCTGATATATTTTACTGGTAATTTAAGAATCTAAGCTTTCAATTCAGTTCCCATGGAAAGATAAGCTGTTCAGCTTTTTTAGTTCTGTAACTGCTTTTGTTGCATCCGAGGTCAAAGACTTAATTAAAATCAATCTATACATGTGCTTACAAAACACAAAACAGCAAATCCTAAGAAATAAACCACACTAACAAAAACAAGAACATTCAGACAACAAAAAGCTTAATCTGATCTGTTAAAGAGTTTAGGATGAATTTGGATACAATAAAGAATGAACTTTGAGTTCAGTCAGCCATTTAAAACTCTAAGAGCTGCAGGACCTTTTTCTCATCTCTTCATCTGGTTTCTGATTATCTAGCTAACAGTGAGTCTATTCAGGTGGATTACCTTGTCTGCTCATTTCTCTGTGGCATTGAAACGCTTACCCTAACTCGCTCCAGTGGTTCTCGAGGCTGGGGCTTTTGTGCACACATCATTTAAGCTGTCGCAGCTCAAAGTTCACCATATTTACCCAAAACAGGTGTTTGCAACTGCAGGCTGGTGTTGGTCTGATGTGTGTAGCCATCAGCAAAAAAGATTAAATTTTGTTGAAAAAGTTCAAAAAACAACATGTTCTCCTAATAGTTAATCATAAAAAAATATATTTTGGGTTTGAAGTAGAAACTGTTGATATAATGATTTCATATGTTTTTATTTGTTAGATGAAAAAAAGATCCTGTCTATTTTTTTTTCTCAGTCTGAATCTCTAAAGAAAGTCCCTGAAAAGAAAAAGATATACTGCAGGCTGCATTGTGCATGACCTAGAAGTAGAACAATATTCAATTGTATGGGTTATATTATGCCGTTATATTATGCCATAATACTGAAAGGAGAAGTTTAGTCCTTAATAAAAAGTATGTTGCTCTAATGTAATGTATTTTTTTGAAAAAGTGCCAGAGGCCAGATTGATGCCACATGATGTATTATAAACTTTTTCATTACACCCTGTGGCCAATTATGACAAATATTTTCTCCTCTGGATTTAAAAACTTGCCTGTAGTCTTGGTTATTTAGTTTTTCAGGCTTTACATATAAATACACCCGAGTAATGGAGCCTAGGTGGAGGTTCAACTGAAGAAATGAATTGCTTTCCTTCATCCACCTGCGACACAGCCAATCAGCTTTGAGCCACACCTCCACGAAAGCCAATCGGCATCCAAAGTTCATCTTAAAAGGCCTCCGATACGCACCTGTCTGCTCCTGTGCGCAGGTGGCAGATGTGCCATTTGACTTCATTCAGATCACACCGTTTCAACACACCTCCAGCCCCTCCTCATCCATCGTAGCTAAAGCTTCATCAGAGTGTCATTCTTACCAAACTCTTACTGCAATCCCTGTCTCATCTTAACCGGTTCAGCAGAAGACCGCCATGTTGAGCCTGGTTCTTCCAGAGGTTTCTTCCCAACGGGGAGTTTTTCCTCTCCACTGTCCCTCCATGCTTGCTCATCATGGAAAGGTTCTCTCAACCTGTGTTATCCAACTGGACTTCCATCTTCCAGGTCCCCGAGTGAAGCTCTAGTATCAACCCACGCAATCCACTGGATCTCCCCATGAAGCTCTGCATACCGTCTCGCTAACCAGCAGTCTACAGACTGACCAACTTCATCTATCTCCGCTCCATCACCAGTTTCAGGCCTGGGGGGAACAGCCCTATTCTTTGCTCCTGTTCATGCATATCTATCAAAACTAAGCGCTATGTTTCCTGCCGAGGTCTGAGCGCCAAATAAAAAGTAATTGTATCAATAAATTTTGCATAATTGTCTTTTCTCTTTGTGTGTTTTTCAGATTGAATTATCTGCATAACAACTGACATTGCTATCTTGTTCCATGGAAAGGTGACCTTTTTATGTCTAAAGTTTATGTTTTTGTTTTTTTTCGTAGAACCTTGCAAGGCAAGCCTCACAGCACCCGTGACTTTCAAGAAAAGAGGGAAAAACTGAAGCGTATCCAGGAGAACTTGGAGCGAGAATCAGCATGCAGAAAATCTCTGAGTTACTCAAACCTTAAACAGATACTGATTGTCCATCAGGTAGAACATATCTTAATAAATTATTTCATCTTGTTCAGTTGACTGGCTTTAATTGGAATAGTGACAGTGATTAACAATAACGTGCCTTTTCACAGTGTAATAATGAGATAATGTTGGTATGTTCTTTATCCTGGTGTAACAATTTACTCCCACAGAATCTTCAGGCTGAGGTCATAAATGGGCATCAGCTCCTTCAAGGTCTTCTCTGTGATGCAGTCAAGGCCACAGAAACTGAAACTGGAGAAAAAAGGTGAATAATGCAGAATATTTTCAAGGGTATTAGAAAACTTTGTTGAATGCATCATTAAAGCATATCCAGGACTTTGAAATTAGTACAGTAAGTAAGTGCTTTGTAAGTGCATTAATGAAACGATTCAATTATATGACTTTTCAAAAGAGAAATGATTTCTCTGCTCATTTTGTAGGTTTGCTCCAACTATAAAAAGAAAACTTTCCATTTTATCTAAGCCTTAAAGATGGAACATCAACCACAATTATGAAAATACTTAAAGAAAGTTGAATTGGCATCCATGGAGAAGCCATTATTAGCTTTGGTAATTCAAAGTTTTTGGCCCCTCTATGTGTTTAACTCATATTCTGGGGTCTTGATATTGATTTATCCACTCCATAACTTTGACTAGTCTTTTCAGTAGCTACTTTTTTGTTGCCTTGATATGTTTTCAGACATCATGATGTAGGAATACTCCTCCCTGACCAATTTATAGTGTTCAACTCTGATGTTTGTAGAGTATTTCTTCTAAATCCCTGTCACAAGTGGAGCATGACACTGATTCAGAAACCACAGCAGTTTCCCCCATGGCTTAATTAGGTCATAAAAATGATTGGAAAACTTGATTTCATTAAACTGATTGATTAACAGCTCTGTTTGCCAAATAGGCATAAAAATTGTGTATGGAAGCCAGAATCCCAGTTTTATTGGTCTGAGTTTAAGTACTAATTTCAGTCAATGAGAAGTGAATAATTTTCTTTAAATTTTTCGGGATTCATCAACGCTCTGTAAATAAATTCTTCTTCTTTATGTTTTTACTGTAATCTCACCAATCAGTTGTTTTAGTTTGTTAGTCAGGATAGCAGCAGCATAATGTACAATAGTTTTTTTTAGAAATGTATAATCTGCTTGTTTCTAATTAGCCTTTATTTAATTTTCTGAACATGTTTTGCCATGAGTTTAAGAGAAGCCTGTTTATTTTACCTCTACCGTAAAAAACATCCACCCGTATGACTGTTATATTATGAATTCAGTAAATGTATGCATTTGTGTTAACTTTAGGTTTTCTCCAGATAAAATAAAGTAACTTTATTTATTTTTTTTATTACTCCATGTTCAGGTCTGAACTTATGCGTGAAGCGGCCTGTTTAAGGAGGAGCTGGTCCAGTTCTGTGGCTCTAGCTGCAGATAACTGGTGTCTGACTAAGGAGCATCTGAAGTTGTGGAGAAAATACCAACATGGTTTTAAACAGCTAAAGAAGCTATTCAGAGAGGTGGACTCTATTCTGCCCCCTACAGGACCATGTCTTCACACAGTGCAGCAGCTGCACTTCTATCAAAATGTTCACCCGGTGGGTTTGCACGGCCAAACATCAGGTCTATCATTTAAATAATCTAATATCTTAATAACACATTTTCTGTTCTCTTTTTTCTGAAGCTTATTGACGACTCTCTAGGTCTGCACTCCTCTGTGTACACCCAGACTGTGGAAGCTGGGAACTGTTTGTGTGAAATCGTTACAGAGTCAGAAAGTCAGAATCAGCTGCAGTCAGAGCTTCAGGATCTACAGAAGGCCTGGGAGCGAACCGCCTCCCACCAAAGAAAGAACAGAGATCTGATTAATAACACCGTACAGGTAGCCCTCCTAGATATGTCTTTTTTAGCTTGTTAAATTTTCCTATTTGATGTTTAATAAGCAAAAGTTATGTTGGATTGTTATTGTGACTATTGCCAGACAGTGTTCCCGTTTAAAAGGATTGTTCCTTTCCCATGTTCTCATATGCATTGTGAGGGATTCCTACGTCTCTTAAGAAAATACAATCACAGTTTTACTGTTGTGCTTACTGTACGGTGGCAGGAACCCAGAGTACCCAGAGCGAACGCCACACATGCAAGAGCAAAACAAACTGATATAAGCAAAATTTTGATTTTTCTTCTTTTATCTTTAAGAAGATATAAGACCTGCTGTTCATCCCATGAGGGATTCTTTAATAACCCTTTTATACCCCCTTTTTTTTTTTATAGCCATTGCTGTTACAGTAACTTCAGCCTCCATAAGGTTGTTGTAGGCCTTTATTTTCTTAATAAGAAGGAACCAACTTTTCCAAATCTATTAATTTCACAGACAGATTGAAAGCTGAAAAAATGAAAGAACAGGGCAGCTTCGTCGCTCTAAGCAAATAGAAAAGAATGGAAACCTTTATTGTTCTACAGTGAGTAAATTAGGGTCTGACAGAGCCACAAACACGTAGTAGACACAAGACTTAGATCGTATGGAAATAACAGCTAAAAAGATAACCTGTACAGCAGAATAAAATACAAAAAAGAGCAAATACTGTGCAGTTATTGATCAATATAGTTGTACTAAGGTAGAAATGAGAAAATTTCAAGATGATATGAAATAAAAAAGTACCTGATTTGTAGAAAAAAATGCAATAAGCTTTTTTTTTTAATGCCTCTTATTTATGTTACCATCTAACTCTCTATGACCTGGTAGTGACTGTACGTTTATATAGGATCCAAAGAAAATGTGACAATTTCTCTACTTCGAAAAGGATTTGACTTTTAGGTTGCAGCTTTAGGAAAACAAAATCTAAAAGTATAAAGCATGCTTTTTATCAGTGCAGTAAAGTGTGTTGGTATGTTGTGACCCCAATCCAGGACAAGAAGCTATCCAAACAGACACACACACACACACAGTAGCTGGTTTGCTGCTGAGCCCTGATTTCCTGCCAAATCTTTCCATGATCCACATTCTGAATCGCTAACCAGTGTCTTTCCACCACAGCTATGCAGCTTTATGCTGCTAGATCCTGATCACCATTAATCTTTAAACAGAAAATCCCCTTTCTTTGTAGAAAACTAAGCTGCAGAGGCTTGCCTAGTTTCACAAGGAAACAAAGCTTACTCTTTTGGACATTTGGTCAAATCTTGATCATTTGTGAATAATTTGACCCGCTTATCTGCAGGACATTGTGTCGTTGGTTATTCAGGCTGTTCTTACCACTTTAAGGTGATCCAAAGGGAAATCCTCCTCAGTAACACATTAAAGCAGCAATCTAAGAAAGAAAAACTGCTGTATTTTTAAAGGCCTCTGGTACTGTTTCTATTCAGACCAACAGATATATTTACATATGGCTCATGAAATATTTGAAGTGCTCTTTGTATTTTAATCCAGAAAAATTAAATGAAAAATTAACAAACCTTAAAAACTTTCTCGCCCAGCATTGTGGTTTTATTCTATCAAACAGCTATGTTGAAATATGTGAGGTAAAAGCTAAGGGGAAACATTTACCAATTAATTGACAACATTTTTTTCCAATCTTCTGCCTCATAGATGTGGTCTCGGAGTCAGAAAGAAACAAGCAACATCTTGTCTGGACTGGACAAGGTGAGCCATCTGCTTGCTGAAGGGCCAGAAGACTCCAAGGAAGAAGCACAGGTCCAGGTGATTCAAATTAGCAAACGGCTGACTTTTTGGTGCTGTGAGTAAATGGTAGAGCACTATGCTTAAACAGACTGTTAGAAACAACACCAGTCAGGTTAAACACTAAATTGGATTCCTAGAATGTATAAACAATTGATCATACTACATTTGTATATACTTTACATACTGTACCTAACTGTGTGGAGACAGTACATCACTCCTAATTTCACAGAAAAGAATAAACGGGTCCGCCTGTGGAGCTGGTTGACAGTTGACTTCTTTTTCTATGTCTGCTTCTGTCTCCTTGAACCCCAGTCTGCCTGAGCCGGTGGCTGCTCACACTGAGCCTGGTTCACCTGGAGGTTTCTTCCTGTTAAAATGGAGTTTTTCCTCTCTAGTGTCGCTACAAGCATAATGTGGTGTAACATCAAACCTCTCTTAATTTGGAAAAACAAATTAAATGAACCATTAGTGAACAGTTATAGTGTTTTATGAACGAGGCATTTTATCAGGATGTTGGAATGCCCCAATTTAAAGATGGGTTTCTGTTGAAAAGCAACAGAATTTACTAAATAAATTCTTATCAGTTCTCCAGTTACCTGTTACTAAATTTCTAGACTGTATATTTAAATTTTTCCTTTTTTAGTTTCCTAACCATGTATCCCATAAAAATGTGTTAGTTTGTGTCAAGAAACGAGGACAGATGGACCCAGTATTCAAGGCGAGACAGTCAGGCACAGTGGAAGAGGGTAGCCGAGACAGGACGTAGGAACCGGAACTTGAAGCAGGACTTTAAACTGGTCTCCTCCCTGGAGCCAGGCTTACTTTGATAAAAACTGAACCTCCCCCCATAATGAGCCAAAATCCCAGAGGACTCCGCGGGGGAGGAACAGTGGACAATCAGGAGACGAGACAAACACTAAAACCCTCTTTCCACTGGCAGCTAGGATCCAGGACATGAACCAAATAAAACTTAGCAGAAAGACTGACAGAAAGACAAGCAATGATCTGGAGCTGAATGCTCAGGTTGAACTGAATATAAACTAGAGGAAACAGGTGAGAGGAATAAATTATAATGAGGCAGGGAGGGAAAAATGACAGGTGAAAGGAATGACTAATGAAGGGAGAGCAAACAGGCCAGATCATGACATGAAGTTTGTATTTTTTAGAGCTTTTAAATAAGTTTGCTGGGAGCTCCCCACCAGTTGCTCTCCCCACTTTCAGTTAACCCCCCTTCCCCTTATTTAATGCACTGATGCTTTCACTCCCCTCCCCCCTTTTTTACCCCTTCTACCCTCCCCCTGTCCCGTCCACAGCCCTTTAATCTGGATGGTCAGGGCAAAGCCCAGCTAGAGGTAAAGCAGCTTGGAACTCATACATGGCTGTCTGCTGACTGTGCTGCCTGCTTTTGTGTGTTATGCAGGAGGCTGAGCTCCTTCTGCAACATTTGGAGGGCGGACTGAGGGAGCTGGCCACCATGAAGACGGACCTGTCCCAGTATGTTGCCGCCAGTGACTCTGCTCTGCTGGAGCAACAGCTGGAACTGCTCCACACTCAGTGGGAAGAGCTGTGCTTGAAGGTGAGAACTAAACTGAAAGTTTTTACCAAAACCTTGTAGTTAAAACGAGAAAGAGAGTCACGGGTGGAGGGAGAAGTTTGTGGAGGGAAAAGTTTGTGGTTTCGTGATGGCATCCAGCAGCACAAAGCCCTGAAAACCCAAACACACACTTGCACACACACACACACACCAGTCAGACTGATTTGTTTGATAAAAGAGACGCCTTGTGCAGATTGTTGGAGGGAAATGAAAGAGCAGAAATACTAAAATTTTACCAGCTTTTACAGGGTTCATTTTATCTTTAATTGATAGTACAAATCTTCTTTATTGAGTCAGCATGAAGATAATTTAGTCCCTTATTCAGGCTGTCCATCATTCCTGCCTGTTAATCCTGTGATTATAATGTTGCTGATAAATCTACACAGGCTTGGATTCCTTCAGTTAAGACTTTTGCCTTGAACACCAGTTGGAACCTTAGCTTACTTTCTGCCAAGTTTTGGTCTTTTTTGCATGTAATAAGGCCTTTATAAGATAATTCATAGTGGTACTAATTGGACTCCCACTTAGCTAAACTGCTTGCACCTGCTCTTGGGTTGGCAAGACTTACTCACATGCAGAAACGTGTCCACAGCAACCAAATATATTTTTATGTGTGTATTCTGCTGGATAATGACTTGATTTGTGTGTTTTTATTTATCTATTTTTGTTTGTTTGATTCTTACTTAAAACATGAAGTATAGTTTCCTTTTTTTGGTTCACAGAACTGTTAAGCTTTGTTTGTCAAAGGCGCTCTTCTTAATTACTTAATAATTTATCAGCTTATTAAAACTTACAACAATTGAAAGCATTTCTCAAATAACACCTACAGATTCCACTTCACAGCAAACAGGTTGTGGATTTGGGGGGGTTAGGTTTTTATGAGCAGATGGTCTGGGTGCCTGAGGAGAGATTCAGGGACCTGCTCTATTGTTCCTGCAGCAGCATATAGTCCTGACAGGCTGACCGCAGCTCACAATACATCCCCAATTCTTCACAGTGCAGACCGGCCATCTGTGTCTGTGCATTAATACCAAAGCAGGGCTGAGTTTAATAGAATAAATGTTGGTGATCAGTAAAATGGAGCAGCTCTAATCACTGGCTTGATAAGCTGAAAGATCATCCCCCCCCTCCCCTTGGTTTTTAATAGGGTGTTCTGGCAGCATTAGGGTCTCATTAGAAGAATAGACCTTGTTAATTTGGACAAATAGCTGCAGTCTTCTAAGGGTTTCTCTCAACCCAGTTTATTATTTTAATATATAAATGTCAAAGTTGTAAATAAACACATTTGATATTATATTTCTTTACTATTGTTTCGCTTTTTAGGGATTTTTAACAAACAAAGTTATGTAGTTAATGAGTTATTGGGTAATATCTTTTACATGCATCGGATCAAGGCTTTGTTTACGCATTATATTTGGGTCAGTTTGTGTCCTGAATGCATACCAGGCAGCATCACAGCAAATGACCCTGTTTCATCCAGGTCTTTGGAATCTCTCCTTTTTGTTTAGTTTTCTTCAACTTTCTATAATTTGTTTGCAGTTGTGGTAGTTGGATCTGAATACCCGTTAATTTATGGTTAGGAATAAACATTTTATTATGTTTTCTTTTTGCTGCCATTCATCCATCCTGACCATATTTAAAGGCTGATCACAATATGGATCTTTCTTATACATTCATATTGAGCTTTTTGATTTAAAAGAAGGCTGTATAGGCGGACGGAGATTACTGATCTGCTATCATGCAAACATAAATGACAATAAACACTAAATGTCTGTTATTACTTCACCCCCTCCCAGGTGTCCTTACGCAGACAGGAAATCGCTGACCGCCTTGATGCCTGGACCATTTTTAATGACAAGAACAAAGAGTTCTGTGATTGGCTGATGCAGATGGAGAACAAGGTGTGCCACAGTGCAGATCTGTGCATAGAGGAAATGGTGGAGAAACTGAAAAAGGTACGAGTTCATAGCACTATTATACCATTTTCACCAAATGAGATCTCTAGTAGTCATTTAATGTGGTGTATTTCTGAAGTTCACAACAAAATAGCTGCAAGTTTGAAAGTAATATTACATTAAAATTTTAGCATAAAGGCTGTTTTTGTTTTAAACACTACCTAACAAGTCAAATTTAAATTGTGTTTTTTTTAGCTTACATGTGTGTCATGCCCCCATCCCCATTAAAGTATGATGAGCCCTAAATGTGATATATAATTTTCACTTTTTTCAATAACATTAAATAAATTGAGAATTTTAACCTGAGAGAACCTAAGCTAACATACAAAATACTTCAACAAATGCTTAATAACACTTAATCATTTTGTGTTATACTTTAATTAAACGTAGTTTTCCTTTTTAGTGAATGAAATGCGTTTGTCTACTTTGCTCCAATCATCAGCAGCTCATTTGATCAGCAGGTTAATAATGGTATTTTGCATCTCTTTAAATGAGGTGGAATTACTGTAGCCCAGTTTAAGTCCTAACTAAATCCAAATAAGAATTTAAGGCAAGACCTAAAAAAATAAAGCAATAGATTCAACATTTTTATTTTCTTAATTCACAGACATAAACCAAAAGAAACTACAGTAGTAAATGCATTGAAAAGGAGGGGATGCAAAGTCAATTTGGTTGTCAACTGTTGACTTGGAGGCTAAAGCAAAAACAGAACACCATTCTCAGATTTTTACCCTTAATAATCTCGTATTCCTTTCCTTCCAATCTACAACTGGTTTTAGGGCTGCAGCTAACGAAAACTTTGCAAATCAATTAATCTGTCAATTATTTTTTCAATGAATTGATTGTTAATCGGAAAGCCAAAGGTTCCTTAAAGGAGATTTTTTTTTTTTTTTTTTTTTAAACCAGGTGAAACTAAAACTGTTCCACTTGAGGAGTTCTGGATAGAGCATATTGACAGATGAAAACATTATTTTATCTTAAATCCAAAATGTTAATATTTTTTTTTTCCAATTTTGGTAGAATTCTTGCTCTAAGTGGGTTGCTCTGTCAGCTAAAAGCATATTATAGAGTCTCTACACTCCAGTTACGATTAATTAATAACTAAATTAGTTGACAATTATTTCAATTATCAATTATTCCAGTTAATTGTTTCAGCCCTTTTTGGTTTAATGTTGACCTTTCTATGTAACAATATTCAAAATGGTTCCAGGTTGCTAACTACCTAAAGCGTCTCTAAGATTTAAAGTTTCAATCAGGAAAATACAGTATGTTTGTGTTGTAAAGTGTACTTATTGTAAACCTAACAACGTGACCTTTATGTAGCTAAGTGTTTGTCATCTGTTGGCAGGATTGTATGGAGGAAATTAACTTGTTCAGTGAGAACAAGAGCCACCTGAAGCAGTTGGGAGAACAGCTGCTGTTAGCCAGCGACGAGGCCAAGCAGACCCAGGTCTGTGGGTCGCTACAAGAAGTCAATCAGCGATGGCAAAACCTCTTTCCGCAAATTGAAGCCAGGTGAGAGCAACAATTGCTGTCGCAACATCCTGCATTACAGGATATCGGGTGTGTTTATATCAACTAAGCACTTCACAAAACAGTTTTTATGCCATTCTAAGAGCACTTTGCAAAGATAAATAGTAAGATGTTGTCTAAATTGCAAGTTAAATCGTTCTTATATAACTACATGAACAAGACTCTTAAGCGCTGCTCCCTAAATTTACATCATTATGCTGTCTGAAAGAGCACCTTTCAGGGCGAAGCCACTCAACAGCAAAAGGCATAATTACGGACTAGAAAGCTTTAACTAGATTCTTGGAAGTAAACAAAAGCGTCTAATGGTATCCATCCACCTGCTGTTGTAAGCTGTGCCTAGCAGCTGTTAGGAATACACGGCCTCTCATGTACAGACTGCAGAGGTTAAGCCCCTGTGTTGTCAAACTGTTGCTAGCCCCCTCAAACAGATGGGAAATCCTGTGGAAGAGCAGGAGATGCAGACCTCACCCCTACGACCCTACACACCCAATATCTCCCCCTCCACCAGAAGGAGGGGGCAGCTTGGTCTGACGGAAGGCTCAGACAGTAACATATGTCCCCAGGTCCTCTCAAACAGGCCCCACTTTTCCCTAGCCCATCAGCCGGGGCACGCAAAGTAGGAAATGACTGTTATGTTTATGTAGTCCTCTTCTTAATTTTCTTTTTTTCCATGTAGAAGTGTTTTATATTTTGATTTGAAGCATTTCCAATCTAAACAGACCCTATTGCGTCTTTACTTTGCCAAAGTCCTGAATCGATTCGATTTTGATTAATAAAGTTCTAAATCGATTAATTTTGATTCAATGTTTTTGCAATGATGAAAGTGGTTCAACTGTGTTTCAAAATACTCATGTATTTTATTTTTTCCTGTCATATTAAACACAAAGTGCAACCTTGTAAATCAGATAGTTTAAACGTGAGATGTGAACAAAACTGTCTCATAAGTGCAAACTTGTGAAAGTGTAAAAGTGAAGCCTCACTTAATCAGACATTCATGAGCTGCATTATCTTCACTGCACAAACCATATTTGCAGCGTTGTCTTTAACAACTACAGGGTGTTTGCTGGTCAGCCCCCATTTATTAATGTCTTCAGTCAACTTATTGGCTATATTTGCAGCTGTCTGGCTTGAAGTCATCTTGAGTGCATCTTTCCTGCTCATTTGAATGTGAACGTCATGTACTGATCGATCTCATTCCCTAGACATCGATTTTGCAAAAATGTAAAGGAATCGATTTAAAATCTATTAAATCGATTTTTTTACCCAGCTCTAGTCTTTACTATTAATTTTTAAGTAAACTCGGCATGAAACCTGTTATGTTCACTGACGGCTGTAGGTGTTGCTTGAAGCTCCACCTCCAATCCTCAGTTAAGAGTTCTTTGCTTCGTATTCAAAAGTCAATCTCAGCAAACAGCTTGTCATTTCTCCTCACCCCACGGAGCTGCTGTAAAATGTTTCGGTCTCTAGAGATGATGCACCGCTTTCTATGGCGTAGCGTTGGGTAAATGGCGTTTGGTGATTTATCCAAATAGGCTTAACTTGAAGTTCTCTTTCTGATGGTCAGGCATTAAACTTTAGGATTTTCTAATGAATAACATTATTAATTTTTCTATATTTTTATTACTGCGTACAGTAGTTGTATGGCAGATGTAACATATGCAGACTTAATACATCTACACTCCTAGGTGGACTTTTCGCTTTTTTGCTTTTCATCAGGTTTATTGAGACTTTTTTTTCATTTTCAACAGTTGTTAAATGTGTCTGGTGAAATAAAACTCATTTTTGAGATCAAACCAACAAAACGTGGTAAAAAACTGTTAATTCATAAGGTCCTGGATGTCCTTAGATATCTGGTTTTTAATTTTTCATAACTAATATATTTCTTGTTTGTATCCTAATCAAATAAGCAACTTATTATTTATTGAGGTACAGTATTTAGATTTAGAAAATACTGAAGTTTGTTAAGAGAGCGAGAAGGAACTGTTAAAAAGGTTAATATGTTTTTATTGCACTGTATGTCCTAATAATGAAAATAAAACCCTTACGGTCACAGAAACCTGTTTTATGAAGGCAATAACTTTGAAATACTCAACGACTGTATGGTAAATTAGCAGCTAAAGTTGGCAAAGAATCCTACTTGAGGGAGAAGAAATTGGTTTCCATGACTCTTTTTAATTATGCTGGCCGTAGTTAATTTTGGCGCTAGCAACATAAATCGAACAAAACAGATTTTTACTAAAGTTCTCCATAAATACAGCGAGAGGAATAAATGTCAGTCTGAGTTTTATCTCTTTGTAACTTTGGGCCCTCCTGTGGTCAGCTGTACTTTGTTATCTCGGCTCTCAAACCATATATCCTCATCCTGGGCTCTTTTCTGCTTCATTTTCTCCATCTATTCTGTTCATGTCCTCTTCCTGAGCGAGCGCCCCTGCCCGGGTTTTGTGTCTTTGTCTGGCCTCCACATGAAGCGGCTGGCCTTTGTTGGGCTGTCAGAGGTGGAGAGGGAAGCAAAGAGAGAAAGAGGCTTGTTAGTTGAGTTCGATGGCTGCATCTGCAACAGTGGAAGAGAGTCTATACCAGGAATAACTTACCCTGTATTTTCTGCTAAATACATTACGATCATTATCTACTCTTGCCTGCCAAAATTTTGAGTTCTAAACAAATGAATATCATCCAGTACTGCATTTTAACTTATAAGCTCATCATAAAACAATTGTTATTTTATTAAGCAATATTACAAAGTGTGCTCAAAAATTCAGGTTGAAGCATTTTTATTTGAAATATTGAAAGAAGGAAAAAGTGCTGTTAAAAACTTCTATTTTACTATTTATTGTTAGAAATTCTGAAAAAAAATCCTTAAATGTTTTTGCTTTAAGGGCTAAAATGTATTCACTGTAACTACTCTTTTTAATTATTTATCATTATTCATCAGCTTTTGAGGTTTTATACTGGGAATTTATAAGAAGCAACTGGGTTGTGGCTGCTAAATGTTTTAGTTTATTTATTGATCAATAACCTCCTCTGGTCAGACCACAGACTTTGAAAAAGTGGAAATATTTATGCCTATGTATGCCTTTTCTTGGTCTGGTTTATTCTGGAGAAGGTTGGAAAAATACTTCTGTTTCACTTTTCTCCTAGTATACAGTCTCAGAGTGTTTAATTGATGCTGTGTGCATCAGTGTTTCATGTTGCCTTTCCTCTTTTTTTTTTTTTTACATTTCTTTCTCTGCCTATTTCCTCATTTATCTACCCCCTTTTTTCCTGTTTTTTTTTCTTTCACATTTTCTACGTATTTCCAACTGTTTCTCACATTTTTCCAATTTTTTTCTCCTGCCATTCTTTCCATTCTTATTTTAAAGATATGGTTTTTGTATTTGAGTCCATCCAT
>NW_015150942.1:504181-520477 GCF_000732505.1 Cyprinodon variegatus | reverse complement strand
CTTTCTTTCTTTCTTTCTTTCTTTCTTTCTTTCTTTCTTTCTTTCTTTCTTTCTTTCTTTCTTTCTTTCTTTCTTTCTTTCTTTCTTTCAACACATGTCTTTTCATCCTTATCTTTTAGTTTAGTTTTCATTTCCTTTGTTGGTCATCTTACTTTCTTGAAATATTTCTGCATATATTTTTTTTTTCCAGAAATATCAACCAGAAAATAATTAAACACTCTCTAACCAGCTGCCTCTCTTTCTCTGATAAACTACTTGTTGATTGTGTTTTGCATAATGTATCATTAACTGGGAGGAATGGGTACATGCAAAATTGGGTCCAATCAGGTGGTAGATTTTAGTAAAGGTCAACTGGCATAACAACTGGGTTTTAAATGTGTCAATTATTTGGGACATATTTGTAATATTAACAAGGATTGTTGAAACTAGATTTAGAAGAATAAAGTTCTTGAAACAGTGAACATATATTTTTTTGTCTTTTTCAGGGTGAAGAAGCTAAAGGAGACTCTGGCGAAGTTGCAGCAGCTGGATAAGAACATGAGCAACCTGCGCTCATGGCTTTCACGCATCGAGGCCGAGCTGTCCAGACCAATCACCTACAGCGTCTGCCATGAGAAGGAGATCCAGAAGAGGCTCGCTGAACAGCAGGTAGACATTCAAATTAAACTTGCTGTTGTGTCGGTCGAAACTAGATTTAACTTTTTGGACTTTGTTTCACTTCCTAAATTTAGTTTTATTTCCTCCTTAATATATTTCCAAGTATTTAGCATTAAATGTAACTTTTAATATTTTTTTCACTATTCTTCCACTCTCTTCTCCTCTTTTCTGTGTTACTGGCCCTTGTTAGTGTCTTGCTCTCCTTGTTTAATCCATGAGGCCTAATGACTCGTAATACCTTCCTTTGTGTATATGCAGGATCTGCAGCGGGACATTGAGCAGCACACGGAAGGTGTAGCATCAGTCCTCAGTCTGTGTGACACCTTGCTGCATGATGATGATGCTGCAGGCGGCTTCGAGGCGGAGAGCGACTCCCTGCAGGAAACTAGCCGCAGCCTAGACCAACAATGGAGGACCATCTGTGCTCTAGCGCTGGAAAGAAGGCTCAGGTAGCCGCAGTATGAAGAAAGGCACGCCGTATGACTTTTGGCCACTAGGGGCGATAGACCTGTAATTGCCCGTATTTTGTTTCTACTAAACATAGAGAGTAATAACAAAGATGTGCGATTGTATACTAGGAGCGAAGTGTTAACTTACCAGTCTAATGAAGTTTTCTAATAATAAACTTGAGAAAAGAGAATGAGTTTTACATCTGGCTTCTTTGTCATGGCTCAGAACAGAAGGACCCAGTATTCAAGGCAAGACAGACAGTGAGATTACTCGAAAAGCATTTAACAGGCTGTAGATCTGCAGTAGCAGCAGCTAGGGCGCCTGAGACAGGAAACTTTGGTTTAAAAGTTCAGTCCATGCCCAGAGAACAAGGTAGATCCAGCTGATGGGCTTCCAATATGATGCGGCGGGCACCGCCCAGGATGTCCTAGATGCTGAAGCCCTGGAGAACAAGCAGAAATCCCAAGACAGGTCAGGCAAACACATCAGAACAGGAAGAGGCAGCCTCAGAGGTCCAGAAGTCCGAAGCAAGGAGAGGCAAACTGTTTAGAACAGAAAGAGGCAGGCTACGTGGTTGAGAGACAGACCAAGGAATCAGAAACACTATGATAAACCATCATTTTTTTAGTAAATAGCTTTACTTTGGGGGAAAAATGTCCTACATTTCTGTTCATATTAACATGTTTTTAGCAAGATTGGTCAATGGTGGTTTAGGAGGTAGGGGTTTGTTCTTTAACAGGTGGGTTGCCAGGTCAAGCCTCTGCCATGTCTTTGGCGCCTCAGGGCATCTGTGGCTACAATGTCGTTTTCCACCATCAGCATGTGAAGGAATGAATTACCAAGCTGTTTAATTTGCTCATAAAAAGTTTGTACGGGGAGAATATACAGTATAATCTCATCATAAGGAAAATAGGCGCAATAAAAAGAGGGTTACCCATTTAATTAAATAACGCTTTTCATGTTCTTCGGTTCAATTAATTTTTCCTTCTATGTAAGTCATAAGCACCAAAGATTTCAGTAGCAATAAACAATATAACAGCAACATGATGTTTTCCTGCAGGATCGAGGAAACTTGGACGCTCTGGTGCAAGTTCCTTAACGACTACTCCCACTTCGAGGATTGGCTCAAGATAGCCGAGAGAATGGCTGCCAGTCCAAACTCTGCAGACGTTCTCTATTCTGTAGCCAAGGAGGAGCTCAAGAAGTTTGAGGTTAGTTGTTTTTACTGTGAACCCTCATCGTCCAAAGTTCTACATTTTATTTAGAAGTTTTAAATAATTTAACCCAATAGATAATCTAATCGGGTTTAAAAATATAAAAAAAATTTGTTTTTTGTTGTTTGTTAGAACAACCAGTAAAATACCATCTAACCATAACAAAGTAAATAATAACTGGTTTCCAGATGCAAACATTCAAACCATCTTTTTATAAAGTTTATTTATAAGTTTAAGTTTATTTTATAAAGATGTTATGTCGATGCTATTTCTGGGAAAACTGTGTGACTGTTCAGACTCAATGCTTTAAGCAGTGCAAACAAATAGTTTTTCTTAATTTCTGGGTTAGTTTAAATATTAGAAGTAGATCTGATGATGTCGCCTCTCTACATTTTTTTGTTTTTCAGCCTTGTTTATTTAACTCAAATGTATTTCCTTGTTCCGAAGAAGTATGAGTCCCAGTTCCATCGTTGTATCCTCAGTGCTTTTATTTTGTAACTTACTTTCATGAAAGAGATCCATAATATTCAAGTTTAGGTTGAAGTAAAAACCAAAGTCCCTTAAATCATCAAATCGATTTTTAAGGTTTTTTTGTTTTATCTCAAAACTCAATTCTAGATTACGTAACTCAAACCTGCAAACTCGATGCTCGCTGTGATCCGATGTTTATCAGTGCTTTAGGGACCACCAATAAGATGCTGCTGAGTTATCTTCCTTTTTTAAACATAGATATGATCCATTAACCTGTTGTTAGAGATTTGCCTGCAGCTGGATTCATTTAACATATAAGTTATTTAACTAGTTACCTATTGACAAGTAAATAAATGCATAACTAGATTTTGATAGGAAGTGTTAAATTCTTATCAAATTAGATTGTTTTCTGTATAGTCAAGTGCAAATAAAAAAATTACACGTTTTTTTTAACAGTCTTTAGCCTTATTTAGTCCTTATTCTAAGACTACATTTTAGGAACAAAGCTTATTTTGACCCATCCACTCTTGGACACTTTGGACATTGATTCAGTGACTGTCAGGGACTACGGTCAAATAGTGACACAGAATGTAATCCTGTGTTTTACCTCCATAAATATGGAATTGGTTTATTACTTCATATGTTAGGCTAGGGGTAACAACCCTTAAAAAGCCCCTAATGTAACTACCATCAGCCAAATAAGATCTGAACCAGTTTAGCACAGTAAGAGACAATCCCAACTGCTATGGGCTCAATATCATTTTAAAATGAATACTCTGAAAGCCATTTACTGTTTTTCTTTACTTCAGGTTTTCCAAAGGCAGGTTAATGAGCGGCTGACTCAGCTGGAACTCATCAACAACCAGTATCGCCGCCTGGCCCGGGAGAACCGCACTGACAGAGCCAGCCAGCTGAAAGCCATGGTCAGAGAGGGCAACCAGCGCTGGGACAGCCTGCACCGCCGGGTGGCTGCCATCCTACGCAGGCTAAAGGTATCACAGTGTAACTTATGTTCATGTGTCTCCAAAGAATAGAACATTGTTATTATTATAGGGGGAAAAGTAATTTCATAATGAATCTTAGAGTAAAATGTTTGTAAAATCATATTGTTACCCTACTTGAACTGATAAGCGAGTGAGTATATATTTATATCAATCCAATAGTCTAAAATTAAGTTAATTTTCTTCCAAATTTTTTCTACCTCTTCCTCATTTTTATTTCTCTCCAAGTTTTTTACCAGCCAAAGGGAGGAATTTGAAGGCACCAGGGAGAGTATGCTTGTTTGGCTGACTGAACTGGACTTGCAGCTTACCAACGTGGAACATTTTTCAGAGAGCGACGTCCATCAGAAGATACAACAGCTCAATGTGAGGCACACATCAACATCAGGAATGTTCTCTCTTCTAGAAACTAATCACAAATGTCAGCTTTATTGCTCTTGAAGGAAAATGTACCAGACTTTTAAGCCACTGGCTTCATCTTCAAGCTGTGTATATAGGTTGAAAGAGTTTTCTTTTATGGCTCATTACTAGGACACTTATAAATTCCAAAACAGACATGTGTTACTCATTTAGTTTTCCTGACTTGGTCTCTGTTTGACCATCCATCTTACGGCAGAGTTTCCAAAAGGAGATCACCCTGAACACTGAGCGTATTGACGGGTTGATAGTGTTTGGTGAGGCTCTGATCCAGAAAAGTTCACCGCAGGATGCGGCTCTGATAGAGGATGAGCTGGAGGAGCTTCACTCTTACTGCCAGGAGGTTTTCAGCAGGCTGGTCCGCTTCCACCAACGTCTGAGTCAGCCCCCGGTGAGCTGGACCACACACGCACGTTTGTCTTCCTATATCATGGAACATCAATTATTTAGTTTCCATAACATCCTGAAAAAAACATCTCATGTTCTTGAGCTACTTTTTTATTTAAAACAAAATAATATGTTTTATCCCTGGCTGAATTTCAGAAGTGTTACATCATGCTATATAAACAGTCCGTAAGCCACATAATAAAAATTACACAAATTGACGTTAGGTGTGAGGCTATAAATGTGGGAAAATATTTATTTGGCACAGACTTTATTTCTTAAATGTCCTGAAAGAGTTTATTTCTATGTTAGAAAGCAGTGCTGCAGAAAGATCCATAACGAAAAGTTGATTTTAGATACTTAAAGGGATATTGTTTTGAATTACTGCCATCTAGTGGTGAAATCATGGTATTTCACTCGAAGCAAACACTGAACCCGAGAATGCCTTAAACATATGTTGCAGCAACGGTAGCTGCCGTGTGTCAAAAAACCTCAACAATGTAGACGTAACCATGTCATCCGAAGTAGAATGAAGTCTCAGCAGGCCGGCGCTTACTGGGACAAAAAGCCGACGTTCACCATGACTCTGAAAGCTATTAAACCCACATAACAATGCAATTATCTACCAACAACATTGGTATATGTTTGCTTGATCTACTTTTATGCTTTCTATTGTAACAAGCAAAGCTGTGTAATTTCACCAAATGGATAGTTAGCCTTAATTTAGGCAGTACAGTTAATTTACTTGTCAAGAAGAAACATGGTAACTTGGGCGTCCCTTTTAAAATCTTTCACCTCCCGGGTTCTGCACCATGGCAGCCCACTGCTTCCCAAAGGGATTGGTTAAATGCAGAGAGTTCATTTCATTGCTCTGTATTCTTGACAGTGTAATGACAATAAATTAGCTCCTTCTACATTCAGAAGAATTACCTGATGTCTAGCCTCAATTTTTTTTCTTTATGTCTTCAGTTTTGTTGTGCTTTAAGTTCCCTTTTTCAATTTGTTGGGGATGGTGAAACCATTTCTTGTGCTCCTGTATTATGCTGCAGACTTTCTGTTGTTAGGTTAGCATCTCCAACTGATCACCACTGACCTAAGCTGCCAGCATCATTATTCTGCGTTAGTATTATTTTACCCATCTGTACCTTTAAGATGACAGACAGCAAACAGGTTAGCAGCCTTATGTATAATCTAAAGTAAAATTCTTTTCTTATCAAAATGTGATTATTATTGGATGTAATAATACACCATAATAAAACATATATAAATGCAGTCATCAATTTCAAACAGTAAATAAGAGAAATTGTTTGACAATGTCCCTTAAAGTTATTTATTAGAGGGTTTAGAGATCTGTATCAGAATGTGACCACAAAGGGAAATGGTCAGCAGCTTTGCTACAATAGAAAGGATCTAAAAATGAGCAGATGGCAAAATCAGGTGATGCTGTTTCAGGTTATTAAGTCTTGATTTTGAGCTTGCAGAGATAAAGCATGAAGTCATGTCAAGAATAAGAGGAAAGAGAGAAGGGAAATAGTCGCACCAGGTTTAATGAAAGATTATCTATCTAGCAAAGATCATAGTCTTGTGTCTTTTTAACATTTTATTGAGATTCAATGAAAATATCTTAAATATCTTAAACGTATCGCAATATCTTAAACGTAAGTAATTCCCAGCGTAATATTAATAGTCATAAAGATCCATTTTAAAGACATAAAAAGAGAGAATATCAAATCAGATACATGAAAATCACGAGTCTCCGATGCTATTATAACATTGAACCAGCAAAAGGTTTAATCTCATGGTGTTTCCGTTCATTTTTAAACCAGAGGATCAGAGAGGAACCAGACATCACTGATCTCACCTTTTCACTGGAATCAAGCCTGGAGCTGATTGGTCGACCGTGGCTTGGGAGGCAATTAAGTCTGCCGGCCACGCCCACCCACCTGCTCAGCTCTCCTCTGGAGTGTTCAGGGCGGGAGACCCCGGTGAGCGTTGACTCCCTGCCTCTGGAGTGGGACCACACCGGAGACGTGGGAGGGTCATCATCCCATGAGGATGACGAGGAAGATGAAGAACACAAAGATGGGGGGGCTTACTTCAGTGCACTATCAGGTATTTTCAAAAATAAAAAGTTTTACATTAGAAAAGATTTAGGCTTTTCTATTTTGCTAAAGAAAACATTCACTGAACATTTGAAGTTGTTGCTGCTTTGGCCAAGAGCAGAAAGCGTTTTCTTTCTTAATTAGAAAATATTATTTTCTTTTTAGAGACATATTACCTGTTAGTTATTTAACATAACATCCCACTGATTCCCCTCTTTAGCCTTAATGTTCTGTGGCCACCAGAAAAACACTGACTCTGCTTTGATTAAAATATTTTAGAAATTTGGAAGCAAGATTATGTTTTAGCTGCATTTCTTCCCCGAAGTGAAGCTGACTGAAGGCCAGATGCAACGAAGCGTCAAACACTTTACGATGCTCCACACAGGCTAGACTCTTTCTTCATCTTCCTCATCTGTGTAATAAACCACCAACACCTCTTTTCTTAGGTCGCAGTGAAATCTACCAGGAAATGTAGCTTACAGATTAAGTTAATTTAAAACTGCTAGATGGAGGATTGTTTTCACTATTAATATTTTATAAAATCATAAAATGTTCAAATATTGAAGGGTTATACCTAAAATAAATGTATGATTAATTTTTTGATGCATATAAGTTAATAATGAAATAGATCTGAGTCAGGATTTCAAACCAATGGTCTAGAGCAGAGGTCAGCAATCTTAACAGCCCAAGGAGCCATTTTTTTTTATTTCAGTCAAGCTGAAATAAATATAGCAAAAACCAAACCAAGAATTCTGAACAAAATGGATTTTGTTTTTACTTATTTTTTACTGAAAATCCTGTAATGGAATATATTTTCTTACAATATTAGCACCATTCTTCATTGGAATAGTATGAATAAAAGGAATACGTGTTCAGCAGAGGATTTAACCCTCAAGAATTTTTGTTTTGCAGTTTCAAGCAGATCTGTTCTTGATCATTCATGGAGAACACCGGAAACCACAGCAGCTCATCTGGAAGCAGAGGGACAGGCTGAGCCCAGTCCTGCTCTAACAAGCACTCCTCTGAAAGATGGTTATGTACGTTTTAAAAAATAAGCTGTAATACAGTCTGGAAGAGCTCACTGCTAAGCTAGATGTCAGCTCTGAAGATCTGCTTGGTGGTTTTTTTACAGCTGCAGCTCATGTCCCAGTGCAGCGGCAGCATCGAGAACATAAAGAGAGTCTCGCTCATCCTGGATGATGATGATGAGGAGCAGCCAGATGAGTTTGGTTTGACCGGACTGAACGCTTCAGACAACCAATCAGGTGAGATTCCTCTGCAGAAGGAGAGTGTGCACTAAAAGGGAAGGACTAAAAACAAGCAGTTGGGGGAAAAAAACTCACTGCAAAAAAAAATGTAATCTAAATAAGTCATTTGTTCTTAAAATATGGGGAATTGTTTCATGAATTGATGAGCTAAGTGAGACGCTTTACCAATGGAACAAGACAATTTACATTTAAAACAAGAAACAACAACTGCATCGTCTTATTTCCAGTGCATAATATCTAATTATCGTATTTTAAGAGTAAATATCCTCATTCAATTGGAAAATCATCTTATTTACCTGCTCAAATTTGGGGCAAATACGCTTAATTTAATACTTATTTATAGATCGTCATCTTATTCAATGTTTTTCAGTTGTGTTAGAAAACATTTGGTGCATTAGTACCCTAGACAGGTACTGGCACAAGATGTTAAAGATGCATAAAACAGAGGAAGATTCCTCCTAGCCAATATTTAAAATGGGTAAGACAGGAGTAAGCAGCTTTGTCAGCAAAGAACAGGGAAGGAAAATAGGTACTTGACCAACTTCAGCACAGATACAGACAGAGAATGGCAACAAAATGTGACTGACATGTAAAAAGCTTTGGTCAGGCCATAGTGAAGGTAAATATATTTTAGAAACAAACTTTTGTAAGGATCTCTGATGCTGTTTGCCTGTTTTTGTTGAAAAAATTAATCTTTAAAATCTGATGACATTTTGAATATAACAGTTTGCTACAAGACTGAAAATTAATAACTGGGGGGGATTATTTTTGAGTAAGGATGCAAAACATGAACATATAAGCACAAAATAATTCCCTTTACCTTAATAAACCTTAATGAGTGAGCATCTCAGTCCTATAGAGCAGCTATTCTCAACCCTGGGGTTCTGACCCCAATTGGGGTTGCAAATGATTTTGAAAAACACATAAATGTGCTAAATGAATCTAGCTGCTGATCGGACATTAGGAGGATGATGGGGGGTTGTCTCATTTTTTTTTNATTCCCTTTACCTTAATAAACCTTAATGTGTGATCATCTTAGTCCCATAGAGCAGCTATTCTCAACCCTGGGGTTCTGACCCCAATTGGGGTGCCTAATCATTTTGAAAAACACATAAATGTGCTAAATGAATCTAGCTGCTGATCGGACATTAGGAGGATGATGGGGGGTTGTCTCATTTTTTTTTTACTGAAAACCAGTTACTGTCGGTCATAAGTAGGCTTCATCAGAACAACGGTAACAAACCTGTCCCATAAGGTCACAGGATTTAAGAGAAGGCTGCAGCGGTGGGCTGTGCGAGTGGACGGGGGAAATGTTAAAATGTTCCCCGAGTTTGAGGTCTTTATGGAGAGTTAAGAAATAACTCCAGTGACATACTGGGAGAGTTCTGGTTGTCAGTAGCAACAGAGTACGCAGTCAAAAGCTGCAACTGACGTGTTGTTTCCATTAGCATCCACATATGATTACCAAAAGACCTTTTCTGCACTGAAATACATGAAAAACAAATTCAGATAGAGCCGAGTGATTTCCACTTCACCTTTTCTAAATAAAATCAAGAAGCTGCTCTGTTCAAACAAGCAGGCTCAGCCGTCACGTTGAATTGGAGCAGAAAAACGTATCTGCTGTTAACCAGGAAGTTCTCAGGAACTCAGCTCTCAGATGCCTTCATGAAACATGGGCTGCTTTTTAGTGTGTTTTATTCATGTTTAGCACACGCTGTTATTTTTTAATTTCATTAAAAAGAAAAAAAAAACATTTGCATTATTTGTTTACATTATAACTGCAAAATGATGGGATGTAGCGGCCATTGTTGGTCTGCTCGGAAAGTTAAACTCTTGATGCTGCCTTATGTTTTCAAAAAAAATCCCTGTGTGTTTCAAAAAAGGGTCAAATAGCTCAGTTCATGTGTTCAAGTGCTTATCTTGTTTTGATGTGACCTAGAAGTATATTGATCAGGATGGGGGTCATGGACATGGTGCATGCTAAATTGGGGGTCGTGACTAAAAAGGTTGAGAACCAGTGTTATAGAAAAAGGGAGTAGCACATAATATGAGGAGAAGTCATGCAAATAAGTTTTTTAAAGCAGGTGTATTTTTTCATAAGGGATTTTTTATTTTTTTTTATGATGATATAATTTTGTTTTGCATTTTTTCTTTGTAATTATTTTCTGCGGTAAAACATCCACTTATTTCAAGGGTCCAGGAAGATCTTTAATAGGATTATCAATGTGTGCTGAAGGTGTTGGAGTTCAGTTTAATGTGAGGCTGTAATGGTGAACCAGCAGATGTTTGTTTCCAGGTGTTATTGAACGCTGGGAGCTGCTCCGGGCCCAGTCAAGGTGCAGTCAGCAGTCAGACACTCAGGATCCTCAGCAGATTACTGTTGACTTGGACAGAATGACTTCCTGGTTAGAAAACGTTATCCCTGAGCTGGACCGCCTGCGGCAGTCAGAACCAGAAGGTGGCATAGAGGACATCGAAGTCAGAGCCAAAGAGCTGAAGGTAATGATCAGATCTAAGAATAGCAGATTTAGTTTTCTCTACATCACTACAGTTTAAATTTTTTTGTCATTTCAGGAAATGGAAAAGGTGTTTTGCCACTACAAGACCATCATGCTGTCTGTCAACCTGCAGGCCAAAGAGGCACCAGAGCTACAGGACAGACTGACCAGGGTGAACGCAGACTGGAGCAGAGCCTGTACAGGACTGCAGCAGTGGGACCACAGCCTGAGAAAGAAGCTGATTCGCTGCCAAGTGAGACGATACGCAAAAAAGAAATCAATCTGTAACAAGAATCAATATTACTCTGAAAGAGAGCTGATTCTTTTGGTGCATCATAAAATATCCTTGCCACCTTTTCAGATCTTTATGGCTGTGTAATGAAAGATCTTAAAAGGCTGGTGGAACTGGTCAAAATGTTAAACATATATAAATATTTGGTATCTTTAGACCATCTTGCTGCAAATCTAAGGTAATTTAGTTAAGCAGCAAAACTGTGATAAAACTCCCAATAATTTTGTTGGAAAATAATTATTTCAAAGCAAAGGAAAATAATTCAACTATTGTTCTTTTGATCACTTTTGAATTAAAATCAATATCTTTAAAACTCCGGTGTAATAAATACAGGGATTTACTGATCTCTACAAACTCTATATCCCTCAAGGGCTGAATGATTTGGACAAGAATCCAAATTGTGATTATTTTCAACCAATACTGCAATTTTTTAGGGATAATCCTTTACACTGAGCACAAGCATGTAGATGTTTTATTCCAGGGTTTCCGTTTTTTTTTATTACCTTGAAAGCTTGTCCAGTGTTGCAGGATTTTACTTAAAAATTTGCAAAAACAAGTTTTTACTTCAACTAGAATGCATTAATTTAGGTGCAAGCTGTGGCTGTCTCCCCTTCTATTTGGCAGCATACCAACTAAAATCATATACCGGTAACTGCCATCTTAAACTGGAGGGAGACATTTAGTTAGGAATTGACTTTTCTGATTAAATATCGAGTGCCTCTGCAATTTGAAAATAGAATTTTATAGATTTTTTTCCTAGATTATCTTGCAAATGCAATTAATTGCCCAGCTCTACACAGACAAATAAAATAGTTTAAAAAAATAATCTATGAAAACAAACTTCCAGATAAGTTATACGGACTTTGCAGAGGCCATTTGTACCATGAGAGCCTCCGTAGTGTTAGATGAGGAGCGATTCATTTCGCTGCTGTCTGACATCAGATGTTGCTAAAAATGACAGTGTAGCTTTAACTAGACATAAAGAAGACTTTTTACAAAATTTAACCAGTAAGGAGTACTAGATAGAGCAGAAGAATTGACAGAAGAAAAATACTTTTTTTTTGTCTTAAATGCAAAATGTTTATATATATTTTTTATTTTTATATAATTACAGCTCTAAGTGGGGTTCTCTGTCATCTAAAGGCATGTTTTAGAGTCTCTTTATTCCAGTTAACGATTAATCGATTACTAAATTAGTTGACGATTATTTAAAAAGTCGATTGATCATGATTAATCCGATTAATCTTTTCAGCCATACTTTAAACTTAATTATCAACAAATAATGATGAATCAGTCCATAATTATTGTTTGTTAGAGAAAAAAAAATTATAATTTGAATCGGACATTTGATATTAATAAATAGGTAAAAATTTATGGCATAATAACTCTGATATGATACATTCTCATTACGTTTGGTATTCATTATATTTTTGTTCTGCTGATTTTTAAAGTAATTCTCAGACTTTTTCAGAATTTTTTCTATAATTCTGATGGCCCCTAAACTTGAGGGAAAGTTAAAAGTAAAATATCTGATTAATTTTGACTACTTTTATGTCTGAAACTCATTGATTTCCCATCTGGTTGCCTCTTCTCAGCGCCTGACAAAAACAGACTTAGATTAATCGCTGTTTACAGAATTTACCCGGGACTTGACAGATCCTTTGAATATATACTATCAGCTGTAAGATTGTTCTCAAATTATTTTTCCACTCAGTGAGATTGAGCCAATTTTCATTCTTTTAATTAAAAAAGCCAGTTTCTTTTATTTCTCTTTAAACAAAAACTATATAAGATGCCGGATCAAGTGCTGAAGTAACATTAAACAACATTTATAGACATCTTATGCTCCTGCCAATATTTTTTGAAATATATTGCTGCTGTCAAATTCCAAAAAGGCCTCATAAACAACAAAGCATGTGATACCTTGTTTTTGCACAACTTTCCAGTAAAAGTTGGGCTTTAATGGTGAGAAATTTTTAACCTCAGAATAACAGTGTTTTTTTTCTTTTTCTTTTTTCTCTGTGCAGGAGTTTCATGAAACCCTTCACTCTCTGCTGCTGTGGCTCCCCTGGGCTGAGAGCAGATGCTGTGCAGTTGACATAAAGCACCCAGAAACAAGTGTTAAAGCACTGCAAAAACAACAAAACACGCTGAGGGTCAGCATGGCTGTTAATTAGAAGTTTTTAGCAGATTCAGAGGAGAAACTAAGTGTTAAGATATGTTTCTTTTCTTGTTTATACTCTACAGGAGTTGCAGGTGGAGCTGCGAGGCAGACAGGCTAACCAGGCCTCCCTTCAGGCTCTCTGGTCTCAGCTCCAGCCCAAAGACGGTGCAGAGGAGATGGATGAAGCCCAGGAGAAGCTGCATGTGACGTGTAACAAGCTGAGGCAGCTCACTAAGAAAGTGGACCAGGACCTCAGCATTCTGCAGCAGCGCTTGTTGATTCAGGATGCTGATGGTGCTGAAGCAGACACATCTCAGGAGGCTGACTATTCCAAAACAGAATCCTCCCTTCAAAGGTACGGTGCATGCAGAGAATGCATGTTTCTGCGCAGTGCAACACATTCAAGATGGAGACTTTTTTTTTTTTGACTCCATTTGTGTTTTGCAGGCAAAGGGACTCATCCCCACCTCGATCGTTCTTTTACCGCCTCTTTCGGGCCATCTTCCCCCTCCAGCTCCTGCTGCTGCTTCTTCTGCTCCTCCCCTGCCTGATTCCCTTGTCAGAAAGCGACTCCAGCTGCACTGTGACCAACAACTTCGCCAGATCCTTTTACCCCATGTTGCACTACACTAACGGGCCGCCGCCCACCTAATAGAGACTTGAATTGAACGGAAGACATTTCCCAAGAACGCATGAGGGACCTTTCAGGAAAAGTATCAGCCAAAGTAATAAAAATAAAAAAGAAAGCAAAACAAAAGTATTAAAACCCCTTACACTTCCATTTCAACTAAATTCATCAAAGTATGTTACTTTTTTTGAAAGATCAACACAAAGGAGCACATAACTTAAGTGGAAATTCTGAAAATTTCTTTTGAACAAAGACCAGAAACTTGTAGCAAAACACTTCTCAATGTTTTTTAAAACCCTCTCTCTGTTCTGGTACATCTGCACTGCCTTTCCGACACTAGAGACTGAAATGCTTCCCTGTTTATGAAAAAAAACTCAATCAGAATTGTTGGAAATTGCCAGTAGACAGAAATGTTTATATCCTGACACAGATTTTTAATTGAATTTAGGTCTAAAGTTCTCACTTTATCTAAACCATCCTATTGAAGCTCTGGCTGTATTTTAAGCGTCTTAAGCTTCCAAGTTGGTTTGGTTCCTTTGCAAACAGAAGCTTCAAAAATTCAGATTTGTTTTGGGTATAGCTGTCAACAGATTCTCTTTCCTGAGAAGGAAGCAGCTCCTCCAGAGTTACCATTAGTCTCTGTAGCTGCTGGTGTTCATATATTCACTATAAATACAGAACAGAACAGCTATAATTATGTATATTAGGGTAAAAATCACACAGCTGTTTAACAAAAATGTGCCCAATTCCTATTTAGATGCCTTTTGAAGGATTTTGTTAAAATTTTTGGAGTAAATGGGCCTATAATCAGAAAAACACAGCAAACTTATGAGATTTTTACATTTACAGTTTTTTTTTTTACGTGTAGAACTTTGTGTTGGCCTCTCACAAATTATCCCAATAAAACACACTGAAGCTTTTATTTGTAAAATTAGATAATCTATAAAAAAAAAAATGAGGGGCATGAATGTTTTTGCAGGGTTCGTTCCCATTATCAAAATAATAATAAAAAAAAAAAGCTTTTGATATCATTCTGCTCTCCAACATTAGATTTTGTTAATACTTATTTATACTTTTTAATTTGTTAAAGTTAACTTGATTGAGACCTTGACGATTCCTGTTGACATTCTAATGCATTAAAGTTTAATCATTTATTTAAGAAAGAGAAAATGCAACCAGGAAAAATAAAGACACTGATGCTAAAGCACGCATACGTTTATTTGTACAATTTTGTTTTTTGGGGGGGAAACTATTTTAAAAGATTCACTCATCATTTTACTAAAAGGCAGATTAATATCTGACCTTCAGGTGGTGGAGGGAGTGTCTCATATCCCTCCTGTAGAAAGTTTTTTTTTTACTACTATTAGTCACTACATATCTGTTTGATCCCCTCTACATTTCATTGTTAAACTGAGATCCAAAGGATTTTATTTGTGATACAAATTTGCATGTTTACTACAGAAGAGCAAAGAAATCCTTTGTTTTATTTGTGCTTTTATAAACCTGGTCCATCTATGGTAGACATTTAAACACCTGAATTATTCAGCAGGATGTTTATGTAAAGACTGTCATGTTTATTTATGAATGGTGGCTCAGTCATTTTGGTTTTCTGCTAGTAAATCCTAATTGTCTAAACTTGTTTGCTTTCATTTATTCTGTTTGCATGATGATTTATATTAGCCAGAACATACCACAAGTCCACAATCCCTTTGATTTTTAAAGCTAACTTATGATATACGTGGGAAGTTAAACTTAAATGTGTTTCCTTTTTGTGAGGAAATGTTTAAAGACAGAGAATCCAACACATTTAACAGGTTTAAACATTTATTTCTAAAGGTTTTCACCAAAAATGAACAAAGAATGACATTTTTTTTTTGTTTTTTTCTGCACAGTGATAATACAGTTTGTTTTAAGGTGACAGAGCGCGATCACAGAAAAGGTGCAAGGCAAGTCCAGAAACATTTTTGTTTTTCCACCCCCCCATATCAACTGATTGTCAAAGCGGCACACAGCTCCACTTTACGCCGTTGTAACAAAGAAATGTCATATTTTTCCTAAATGCATGCATGGAATGAAAGAATACCACCAAAGAAAGATCACAAGGATCCTGTTTATTAGATGGACAAAAGGTCAGCAAAGACAAAACAGTCCAGAAATTTCCAATAAAAGTAGAAAAGAATGAACAAAAATGAAGGGATAAACTAAGTACTCCAAGAAAACCTGTCATCAAATTTATATTTAAAAAAAAAAAGGGAAAATTTTTTACATTTAGAAAAAGACATCTTTTTAACATGTATTTTTTGATTCATTTTTTTATGATCACCGTATTAATCCAAACTTTTAAGTGCTTTGTTACTGAACAAGAGGAGAGGTTTTGAACCATTACCATAAACATAAAAGGCAGTGAAACACATTCTTCAGTGCTTTATGGAGGTGCATAGTGGTGCATTAGAAAAGACACGTCTTCTTTTGAGTATAGCCGAGTCTTTAAGGTATAGTGGAGGATGTTCTTTTTCTGGGTGGATCTTCAATATAACTGGTCCTCCTAATTGTCAATCATTCTGGTGTTATGTTTACGTACAGGTAGAGGATTGTGCATTTTTTTAAGTGGAGAGGACGGGTCTATTGAAAAATTTCGTGAAAATCCTTCACAATTTCTTAAAATTTGAAGAGTTCTGGATAGGGCAGTTTGATAGACGAAAAAAATATCTTTTTACCTCTAATGCAAAATATTTTAATTTTATTTTTTT